>NW_010224677.1:1069-30409 GCF_000690775.1 Eurypyga helias
GGAAGCCTAACAGAAAAGCAAGATGCATGGAAGCAGTGCTGGGCATCCAGCCCAACTCTAAGTGATGTTCAGCACTGCTCGCAGCAGCCAGCAGCTAATTCCGACATGAACGCTGCTCGGTTACCCAGACAGAGACAGACTGCAGGAGGATGTGCTCTAGCGAGGGGAGAGGTTTAGCACCAACAGGACTGTAATCTGGCCCCTCTGCAGAGTGACTCCAACTACAGACTTACTGAGCCCAGTTCTCAACAGGTTTGATCCTGCTTTTCTTTCTCCTCAGGCCAAGGATGTCTAATCGTAATTGTCTGTTCCTACAGCATTCTCTGCATCAGAACAATAATTCACCATGAAACTGAGATCTCAGGGAAGGCTTGCACAGCAATTGCAGCACTTTAGGGATACCTGCAATAGAAGTTGGGAGCTGCAAGAGCTCAGTTCCCAAGAGACTACGGTCACACATCTTTTTCTGGCACCTCTGCTTCCCTGGCTTCCGCTCAGGCTTGAGGGAGATCTGTATCACTACTCTCCTGAAGGCAGAAGTCGCGCTGAGTGCCAAAGTAGCCTGGCTGTGCTGCACGACCCAGCAGGGGTTTTCTCTGCCCTAGGCCATGCTGGAGTTTGAGGAACATTGCCGTATCGTCTGGGCTTTGCAGAGGTCACACACTGCACAATCACTGCTGTTAATAATGCCCAGTTTGGAACAGCTACATCACAAGTGCCTCAGAGGTTCCTACACTCCATTTTTTATCTTATCAACAGAGCATGTCTGCTCTTTTTCAAAAATGTGGCCGGGAGGAGATGAAACAACATTTCCTTCTTTCCCACCTGTAGGAATGCTGTGGGTGTTGGGGAGGTGCAGGTTCACAACAATCAAAGCTCAGTATTCTGCTAAACCAGAGGTTGTCCCCCGGAATGAATGTCCCATCCACAAAAGCCACGACCAGCAGTTCTTTCCTTTCTCTCGGATTTTAAGAAACGCAAGGAATGTCAGCAGCAACCGTAATCACAGCACAGACCGAACAACGCCACTCAGAGCAGAGTGCCCATCTACCCAGCTGAGGACGAAGCTCTAATTTACACTTGGCATGTACCTGGAAGGAGGAAGATTTCTGCTGTCACTTAACTCAGCAAAGAACACCCCAGAACCCTGGCAGGAGCACTGCGTTACCATCTACATTTTCTGCAGAGTATCAGTGATTTGTCACTCGCTTATTTATCGTCGTAACACTCGAGCAGCTTTTCCCCAGGAACTACCAACCCAGGCCTGTCAGACACACTGTGACATGAGCTCCCTGCACAGCACTGTCATCAAGGAGCAAAGCATTACTCAGCACGTACCTATGCACACACCGAGGCGTCTGGCATCGCCGCCCAGCATTACGTTTCTCTGTACCTCTAGGGGATGGTCAGGGCTTGAGCTAAGCAGAGGTTGTACTGCTCTCTGAGCTTCTGCAACCTGCTAGCAGCCCTGAGATGCCAGGAGCTGGAAATCACTGTTGCCATTAACAGCTGGCAGACTCCTTGGGGAGGTGTTCCCCCTGTGCAGGCCTAAGGGAACACGATGGAGGCTGGGATTCGCTACTCAAGTGGCCGGGGAAGGATCTCAGCCACACACCCGCGGTACTAGTTGAGCAGAGACATGTTTTCATTCTTTAATCATGGGTTGAAAGGAGCACAATGCTAGTTTTAAGGTGAATGAAGAAAACTCTACAAACAGGGAATTTCAGGGGAACTGCAGGGAACCTGTACCCCCCTCAGCTTCCCACCTTCCCAGATAAATCACTTCCGACAGGAAAGGAGTTGCTCCATCTCTGGCCATTTCCTGGTGACCATGTGTGTGTGCTGCAAGCTCAGCAATGCGGCAGGCGCCGTGGCCAGCCCTCTGCGGAAAGCTGAGCTGTGCTGAGCTGCAGCCACTTCCCCCCCTGCTCACAGCAGTGAGCAGTGCTAGTGTTGCCCGTACATACTCATGGGAGGGCACGGCCTTTTCTGTGGGAGAGCGGGTCTGCATGGCGGCAGCTGGCAGTTCCAAAAGTTGTGCCAGGGCCTAAATGCCCTTTACTGATGGGAAAGGCCTCTGACCCGTTGTTGCTCTGCAGCCCTTCTACTGCTCTGACCAGATAAACCCGCAGCCAAATCCCACGTAGAAGCCTCGCTTTTAGCAGCTTCACCTGCAAAGTGGAGGGAGATTTGAAAAGACTTTGGCAGTATTGCAGAGGTACAGACCTCCCTTCTTCCCCCTTTGTATCTTCACCCAATACCATCTGTTTTTATGAGAGTACAGCCTTAGCTACATTCATCCTACTGACCGTCGCTAAGCTCGTGGCACGTGCAGTGCCCACAGGCTGTCTGTGCTGCAAGGCCAGGTAGGCACTTCATACTATCATCCGCTTCCTGATTTTTTGCAGCGTATCACAACAGAGGTGCAGCTTCATTGTCTGCTTACTAGTTCACCTTCCAAGCCCCTTTTGCAAAGCCATTGATCCGTTATAGCAGAGGATGAACCCCTGGATAATGCTAGCAAGTCTTACAGCACCGAGGCATGCTCTGCACTACCTGTGTCGCGCCACCGGTGCACAGGCCTTTGGAGCACATACTGCCCTGTGTCTCTGCCTCGACCTCACTAGTTCCCAGGGCCAGAAAGTCAGCAGAGGCCAGTGCATAAATCCCCTGTGGAGTTGGTAGGCCTGCTGGCAGGTGAACAGAGGTATTGGGGGTAACAAGGCTGTAGAAGGCCGCAGCAGATGTGTGTGCAGGTGATGAGGTTGTATAAAACCTGTAGGGCTGGAAGAAGACTTTCTGGGTGTAAAATCCCTGGGCTCAGTTCTCTCTGACACCTAGTTCTGCAATACCGCCTTTAGAGAAAGAGAGTCCTACGGAGGGGTTAGGGCAGGTTGCTTGCTCATCTGAAGAACGTGGGCCATGAGGCTCCTAACCACTGTTTCTTTCCCCCAGGAAAACCTGCAGAAGCTGGTGCACATCGAGCACAGCGTGCGAGGGCAGAGCGGCCTCCTCCAGCCTGGAAGGGTGAGTGCTGCAGGCAGAGCTGGCTGCTAAGGGCATTGTTTCAGTCAGCCGGATCTCTTGGGGGGGGGCTGGCCAGATTGCACCCATCCACACATGCTGTTTACTGAGCTACTGTGGTAAGAGTTGGAGTCAGTGTGTCACAAAGCCATCACTCTGGCAGTGGCACAAGGATGTGCCACGAGCCTCCGGCTGGGAGAGACATGCCTTGCCCCTGCTCTCACGCCATGGGTTTTGATGGACCTGCTTTTCCCTCCCTGTATGCTCCTGTGGAGAGGTGGCACCACTATCAGGTATTGCTTGCAGCCTGGAAAGACCCAGTGTGTTATTTGGCTGGGTAAGAGCCTTAAATCGGGAGAAATGGTTTGTTTTCAAATGTTTATTCTCCCCCTTCCCCAGTAGTGCTTGTCAAGCACGACAACATTCGTAAGCAACCCATGACCAGAAAGGTGGGAGAGTGTGTTGCTCTATCTTGGCACTGACATCAGATGCAGATTTCCTCTCCTGGCTTTCAAACCTGTCTGCTTTCCCTGCTTCAACCTGCCTCTACACTGCAAAAGATTACTCTCTCAAGTTCTGCAACCCTACATTCCCTTCAGTCCAGCAGTACCTTTAGCAAAACTCATGGAAGCCACTGTCAAAGCACGTGTACTTGTAGCCCAAGGATCCTCAGCAGCCACACCCTGCAGTCAACCTCCCCTTTTCTCTACCATCCGCACTCTCACTTGCCCTTGCCAAGTAAAGCCTCACCAGATTCTGCCAAGCCCCTCACACAGAATTTCCTAGATTGCTCTTTGATTACAAATTGCTCGAGTGAAAAACTACACCCAATTCTGTTCTCCAGCCAAAGCAGGGATGACTGTTGAGCCACTGATGTAGTTCATTACTGCAGCCCTTTCCAGGAGTTACGCAATCAAGTTCTAGTATGCTACCTTGGTTGCTGCCGTGCACAGTGCTACTACAGGCAGTAACAGTGTGGACCGACCAAGTGCTGGGTGTGCCAACACGTGCAGGTTCTGAACGCAGGCACATGGATGCATGCCGCTGAAAGCCCAGCCTTTTGGTTTGTGTAGTTGCGAGGATTTTTATAGAGCAGAGTCCTTTTCTAAGGCCAGTTACCCATTAGCTCTGCGACCTGTGCGGGTCACAGCTGAGCACAGCCCATGGGGCAGCAGCAGTGAGCTGAGGACAAGCAGGTTTCCCACCCGTGTGGTTCACGCCGAGCAGCAGGGCGGACCCAGATGCAGCCTAAGCCAGAGAAGGAGAAGGGCTAGAAACAAAGGCTAGGGTCTCTAGTCCTGTGCTGCTGAAAGCTGTTAGCATACCTCCTTCCCAGGAGGAACATTCTCCTTCCTCCGTAAGATTGAGAATGAGGAGTCTCCGCCTTAAAACCTGCTGTTTTCTCCTCCAGGTCTTTGTTAAAGAGGGAACGCTGATGAAAGTCTCTGGCAAAACCAGGCAGCCTCGGCATTTGTTCTTGGTAAGGTTTTGTTTACATTTTCACTGTCTCGTGTCTTCTGCACTCACGTGGCCCTGAACTCTGGCACAAACCTTCCGGCTGCAGGTCATTTAGCCACCAGCCGCGATGCGGTGAGTCTGCTGCTGCGTCTCACGCACGGCCCATCAGCCCTGCATGCAGGAGCACGTGACGCAGCTACCTGCAGCTCTGACCAGGCCTTAGTTCTGCAAGGAAGCTCAGGAGCGCGACAGCTCCGGAACGCTTTCAGCAATTAAGCTTCACACTTGACAGTCCAACCCCAAGACGTTAGGAGATGTGATTAGAAGCAACAGCGAACACCCTAGTGCTGAAGTCCATGCAAGCTTTCTTGGGACTCGCTCAGGAGAGACTGGTATCCCTGAGGCTCAAAGTCTGTCTTAGTACCTGCTGACCAGGTGTGTGCAAACTGCCCGCCCACCGTGCCCTGCCTTGCTGTAGTCCCACACCTCCAGCCTCCTCCTGCTCACAGCAACACTTCTCAGTGATGGTTTGCCAAATTCCTCTAAGACGGGTAAGGCGAATGAATCCCTCACCAGTTGGCTGAAATACCCTTTGCCGTGTGACGTAGCCCAGCGTGGCTGCATCCGCTGGCATGTCCCAGGAGGCTGACAGCATGGCTGGCACAAGGCAAGCACAGAAATTACTTTCTGGCACTGTCCAGTTTAGGAACCATTTCTGATTCCCGGGAGGAGTTCAGTTGCTCAATCTGGGTGTTAACTGCCAAGAGAGAAGTGTCTCTTGGCAGCTGGGGGCACTGCAGGAGCCAAGGTCGTCCTGTTCAGAGATGCTCTTGGTATTCAGAAACAGTGGGTGTCTTCTTGCAGTCCAGCAGACAGACTGTGACCGCACGTGCTGTCATGCAGAGTATGTGCTGAGCAGGACTGAGCCACAGAGCTCCCTCTCCAGAACCAAGAGACACACCAACTGACTTCCTGCCAACTCTAACACACTCACCACCCCCTCAGGCTTCCTGTATGAGGACTCCTGTTGAGGTGGGGCCAGGGCGATGGCATCTCCAAACCCTTTGGAACTTAGTGGCAAGTATCTGCCTTTGGATTCAGAGCTTTTCTTACTCGGGCCCCTCCACCCTGAAAGTTCCTGGGGTTGCAGAGCAATGGCCTGCATGGTGAAACCGCAGGAAAGGGAGTCTGTGGAACAGTAACTCCTGCACTGACACTGGAATGGGTTTGCTCTGCCTGGTCCTCCCGGTTAATGCTGTGCAATCCCTGCTGTGCTGCCACCACTCACACATCGCTTAATAGACTGTTTAGCTGGTGGGTGGATGAAGACAACTCCTGCGTAGCTATGGCAACTACTTCCATCTTGGCATATGGCATCTTTACTGCATCGCTCTTAAGGCCCTACCAGCCATCCCTGCCCTGTCATAAAAGCCAAAGCCTGCATGACCATACCCTGCCCTCTGCCAGTGCAGCTACCCCAGCCCTTGTGCTGTTGTGTGTCTAGTGCCTGAGGACACTGTGTGGAAAGAACCCAAACCCACAAGACCCCATGACGAGAATAATCTAAACACTCTCTCCTAAAGCCCGCACATATTTAAAGGCCTTATCTTCTGAGGACCGTATCATAATCCTTCACAGCCGCTGGCCAAACTCAGGGAGGATAAGAGTTTGTCCTAATGTACTAACCCAACAAAGACTTTTTCCAACGGGCTTTTGTTCGGATGGTTCACGTCAGCTGCCACTCAGAGAAGATCCCCAGAAGCTGACATGTACAGCTGTGATCCGGTTTTGCTCTGGATGAAATCAGTGTTTACCTTAGCTACCTGAAACGGATTTATACAGGAACAGCAGTGAGTTCTCTGTGGTGAACTGACTCTGCCTGGAGCCACGTCAAACCCAGGACCTGGGGAGAATGTCTGTGGACAAGTGCAGTCAGAAGGATATCTCTGAGAATCTAATGCTTGCACATCCCAGGAGATGAGCCCACCAAGCTAAAGCTGTAGTTACACTAGGCTATAGAGATTGGGTCCTCCTTGGCCTGCGCGTTCAGGGTGAGCTTGGGTGCTGTGTGTGCTTGTGCTCCGCATACAGGTCCACAGAAGCGCTGTCTGTCTGTCTGTGCATGGCCCCCCAGGCACGAGTGCCCAGCTTTGGGGCTGGATGTGCCTGTGTTCTGCGGGTGTACGCTGAGCGTATCATGAGGTTACTCAAGCTGGCTGGTCCGTGCAGGCTGATGGTACTGCTGAATGGGGTGTTTCCTGGCAGGATGTTTGGTGAGTTTTGCTGTGCGCCTGTTTCCTGAGTCCAGCCTCTGTTTACGAGGATGTTGGGGCCTCTTTGCGGCACAGTATGGGCTGCTGACAACGACAGGCCCCCTAACTGCCCCCCAACCACAGCACTGTGCAACTCACACACTGTCTCTTATCTCACTCTTCCAAGAATTCCTCTACAAAGGCTGCTTGTGTTGCAAGTGGGGTGCGGGGAGCTGCTATCAAACAGGAGACTGTTCAGTGCTCTAGCTGGCAGGGCTGGATATAGGAGGTTTGGGAGTCAGAGCCTGGAAAATGCATCCCCAGCATACATTCAGGCTGCTCCACTGTTACTGAGAGGATGTGGAATGCAGGCTCAGAGCAACCCCGGGTTCATAAGGCACTACCCTGTAAAAGGTTTGGGAAAACCCAACACGTGGTAGGAGCCCTGAGACAGAGAATGCATTATGTATGGATGCCAGGAGTTCAACAGGGCATCAACAAACTTGTTTGGATTGAGAAACTGGAGCACGGTAGGTTCGAAAACTTGCACTGACCTCCCGTGTCACTGGGTTCCCATCACAACAGAGCAGAGTATAAAAGGAAGGGGGGAAGGAAAGCAGTAACGGGAAGAAAGGAAATGAAAGAGCAGACATGTCCTTCCTTCTCTGTGTTACCAGTTGTGCTCTGGGGGACTGTAGGTGTGCACGGAGCAGCGCAGAACATCTGCTCCCATATCAACTGCCGAGCAGCTGGGGATGACAATGATTCCAAAGTTTTCTGGAAAACAGGAAGTAGGTCTGAAGCATGAGGACTTCTGGAGATGCCCTGGGGTTGTGGCACTTGATCTCTTCTGCCACAGACTCCCGAGGTCTGCAAGATGGATTTCGATCATGGCCCAGTGCCCGCTGCTCCAGGGCATGGTGTGCAGCGTGCAGCAGGAGGATCAGCTCTGCCCGTGCCACTCACAGGATGAGCACGTGGTCGCAAGTGTGGAGGTGGCAAAGGGCACAGCAGCAGGTGCAAACCCTTTCTTTCTTCCTTCACCTATGTGCCTGGCTTAGGAAGCTCTGCAACATTTCTCCTAACTCCTTCGTTAAGCTGTGGCAGGTAGGAGCTCAGGACTCACAGCCCATCACCACACACTATGGGGGAGAAAAACGGGAGGAGGAAAAATCCTCCAGCACACAATTACAAAGCAAAGTCATCACTAACGTGCAGTAAAACCTTGGGACATCAACCAGTTGTCATGGCAACACTATGCACCAGGGCATCATTCATAATCGACAGTAGTAAGAGAATGAGCTGTTTTTCAAAGGGATACCTGACTTTTAGAAGAAATAAAACACACAGGGTTTGCTGTTCAGGCAACCCAGTAGAACATTACACCAGAATCCTGAAGATCCCTCTTCAGAGGTCACTTTCCTGAGCTCAGTGCCCATGACTAGCTTCCTTCTCTGTGGTCTGAAAGAAGCCAGAAGTACTGGCACGATGAGTGGCAGAGGAAGTCCGGTCCCATTGGGTCATACAACCCTCTGAACATGCAGCAGACAGCAGAATCACCAGGCAGAGCTTTCACTGGTGCTCTCTTACTGCACAGAGTAGGCTCTTGGCCTTAGCAATACAACCCGCCTGCTTCTTGCCCTTTTCCCACCTGGCTGCCTGAGGCCCAGTGGCTACCAGGACGATCAAGTGAAACCAGCTGGCACTTGCTTTTCACTCCCAGGCTATATGTGCTCGGGTTCTCCTCCCTTCACCTCCCCAGTACTCGGCATGCAGGAGGGTGTGATGAGTGTCCTGGCTGGTGTCGCCCTGTCAAAGCAGAAATCACCATGTAGTCAGCGCTGTGCAGGGGTCACTGTGCTGACTGGATCAACGTTAGCATGGAGGGCAATGTATGGAGCAGTAGATAAATCATGGAGAAACTCTGTGACACACCACCTGTAACCCTGGTCGAAGGAAATTCTGTTGGGTTGTTGCAAAAGAGCAAATACTCCAGAGGAAAGAAGCTGAGACTCCTATTCTGCCCTAGGCTTCTCTGCCCTCAGCAGGGAAGTATTATATTGCAAGAGCCTTAAACTCCACCTGAGTGAAGACTTCGCAGTACACAGAAATACCCAGCGGCCTGGCCAAGGTGGGAGGGCATGGGAAGCTTTGTGAAAACGTTTCAGCATTTGCTACAAAAATACTGGCTGCTGCTGCTCAGTAAAGTCAATCCAATTCTTAAAAGTAGTAAAGTTTGAAGTACAAGTTCTGGGGAAAGTCACTCCAGTACATTTGGCCTCATATTAATGGGAATCTGCATTTTACAGACAGGCAGCTCACACTCACAAACCTGATGTGCAGAGAGTCAAACAGCTACGTACTGAACGAGTCCAGGAATGAGCTCCTGACCCTCATAAAGTCACCAACAGTTCTGCTGCTAAGCCCGAGGTGATAAGGATCCCATCCCATAAGTACTAGTTCCATGTCACTTTTCTGTAACCATGGCTCCTGCCCTGTAAGACAGCTATCACCTTTTAAGAAAACATCCAAAAGGCTCCACTTTCCATGTTTTTCCAGGCAAACAAATGAGTGACAATTTGACACCAGCACGTTCAGGAGGTGAGGCAGCACTACCAAGACCCCAGCCATTCCCTCCATACAGGAAACATTATTGCATTGCCAAATCATTCTGAAGCTTCCTCCCTTCTTCTCTGCATCTGTCACAGCGTTCCTTCCAAAAGGCAGTATCATTACCATCCCACTGGCTACACTCAAATGTCCCTGTCCCGGAGCAGTCCAAGTGAAGCTGGGTTACATTTACTTTCCAGCTTCTGGAGAACTGCTGCATTGAAGACGCCTTGTCTCTGGCCTCTTGCAGCGCTACCAGTGCCTGGGTTTCACACTGCCATGCCCACCTTTGCTTACGGTCCCCATCCCAGTGCAGTAATCAAGGGCCTGACAGGGTTGTGCATCTGGTACTGGTGTGAGAGGCCGGGAAGGACAGCCAGAGAACATCCTGTTCCTTCAAGCAACGTGAAGCACACATGCACATAGGCCTTACCATGGCAATGTTAAGGCTCCCCCGATACTGCTATTCCTTCTAGTGGCAAGGGAAGGAGAGGCCAGTGGAGACCTACAAGGTCCAGTTCTGTTGGTTGATCTATTTGTTTGTGGGCACGAAGGTAAAAGGGTGCAGTACCGCCTGTGATTAAGTTAGGCAGACAGCAGAGATCTGACTCCTTTTAACACAAAGCTGTTTGAAGAACACGCGCTCTGCACGGAGCTGCGAGAACTGTGGGGTGTTAACGGACAGATTTTTCCCCCATAAAATGAAAAACGGTTTCTCCCGTTTGCCCTGCTGCGGTCTCTGGTGCAGCCTGCAGACTCAGTCAGTGCTCAGGTGCCTAGGTGAGCTTTGCTGGCAGTGAAGCACGGGTAGTGCTCGCAAAGGCCCAAACCCCTCCTCCCTGAAGCATTCCTCCAGACTCTGGCACTGCTCCTCACCTGCCCTGTGGCTTCTGCCCGCAACGGCCAGCTCTAGCCCTGGCCTTGCCGCAGCTCCACTGCCGGGGATCCCTGTGGGAGTCAGAGCTGCAGCATCCCGGGCAGTTACCTGGCATTGCCAGGTAGCAAACGCAGGGTCTGCCTTCCTGCCCTGAACATGGCAGTGCCCTGCAAACAAGCAGCTGCTTCAGCCAAGCTGAATAAGGAAGCACTGATTACCTACTTGCTTAGCCATTAGCAACAGCCCAAAATGGGAAAAGACCAACGTCCGGGATGCAGACTCCACAGTTATGTGGAAATGCAGGTCTCCATCCAAGCTGTGCGGCTTGGAGCTGCCTGCAGTAGCAGACCTAGCATTTCATCATGCCACTGCTTGCTCTGGCTGGCTCCCAGGGTAAGGGGCAGGCCTGCATGACATACTGCACATGATTGATCTTGGCCTTCTCTTTACACAGATGAGTGATGTTCTGCTGTACACATATCCCCAGAAGGATGGGAAATACCGACTGAAGAACACCTTGGCTGTGTCAGGCATGAAGGTACTCCTTCATCTGCTTTACAGGCTGGAATTGAAATTGTGGAGTGGGCTGTGGGTGCTTTGCTGGCTTCTGTCTCATGTCCAGCACAGGAACAGAGGGGATGGACCTGTTATCAGGGGATTCCCTTGTCTCCTACAGGAGACAGAATAAAAAACAATATAAAGCAGACCTGTAAGAGGTTATCTATAAGGCTGTGAGTTAGTATGACAGCCTTGCACAGGCTGTGTAAATAAGACCGGCCAAGATCAGATTTACCATGTGATCATGAAACTGGAGACACAAAAACTTTATTTTCCCCCTTTGTCCAATGCTCTCTTCCTGTCTCCAGACAATGCACGGCTGTTCCCTACATGTTCACTAGGGCTCAGGCCGCCTGGCTTTAAATCCTGCCACTCAGTATTTACATAAGCTCGTGGTTGCCAGCTGTGCACATGCCCTGTGGCTGTTTCTGTCAACAGCATCTGTGGGTTCAAAAAGCGATCAGCCAACCTGATGGGGAAAAGGTATCTGGGGAGCTATTCCATGCCACGATAAACACACAGTCTCTTCTCCAGTCAAAACCCTGCCTGCCCAGCGCTGCGCTGAAACATGAACAGGCGGCACTGAGACGTGCACAGTGTTCTGGCTCCAGACAACTTCCCTCACGTCCCCATTCATGTTCATGGAATTTGTTTCCAGGTCAGCCGTCCAGTGACAGAAAAAGCCCCGAACGTCCTGAAGATCGAATATGGTGATTACTGCCTGACCCTGTCAGCAAGGTACTGTCCCCAAACAGCAATGGCCCAGGGTGTTACATTTTACAGTGCTCTCTCTAGATTAGTCTAACCAACCCGTAAGATGTAACTGGTGCCTCGTTCTTGTTTAACTCCATTTGAGAGTCAAGGCCCGAGGGCCTGATCATGCAGTGAAGACCCTCAGTGTAAATGCGAAGCCTGTACGTGGTCATTCAGCTCACATACCGAGAACAGCCTACAGGTCTGCTCTCGGGAACTTCTTACAGAGAAAGGAAAGAGAAGGAAGTCTGTCACTAAGAAACCTTTCCATTGAGAGTCATTCCCATTATCCTTCACACTTGTGCCCTGTGACACTAAGATGTTATAGCTCCCTTTTTTAAGGTCACTTGTCACCTCATACCACTTGGCTTGCAAACCTGCAGGAGAAAACCGTAACTAGGTAACGCCATGCAAGAGATAGAAAAGCATTTAACAGTGCTTACATGAAAAAGCCAGAATCAAACCTTACAGGCAACCTCAGGGGCCAGTAGAGTTCCCTACCTTACACACAGGAACACAGCAGAGTTGAGGCAGTGGGGTTGGCATCCCTAGCGAGACGCCGGGCACTTTCTGCTTGCATTGCTGGGTTGTGTCTTTGCCTGTTCTACTCCTACCACAGCTGTGTGTAGCCTAAGCAAAGGATATGGGGCTACTGCAAGCTGTGTTTCTTTGGCAGGAGACAGAACCAGGGTCGAGACTAAGGTTGCCCTTCTGATAACCTCCAGATGGAGACGGGCTCCTAGTAGAGCACCTGGATAGAGCCCCTTTCCCTTACTTGTGCTGCCTTATTCTGGGACCAATTTGCCTAAAGTCACCCAAGAACACTTTTTCCTCTCCCCTTCCGTACTGGCTGGCAGGGCCGATGGGGCATCGGTGGGACAGCATGCTGTCCTAACCCCATGGAGTGACAGCCTTGGCCTGCTCCGCTCACCAGAAGGAGCACCAAAAAGCACCAGAAGGCTTCAAGCATCCCTAAATACTGTAACTATCACTGCTCACACCGAGGTGCTGCAAATCCGCACGGGGGGCCAGTTGTGAACTGTCACAGCCCAAACTTCACTACCTTTACACTGGCACGAGATGAGGTGCATGCACTGCACAAACACGGCACGAGTGCAGATGCGACAGGCAGTGCCTGAGGATGAGCAGAGCTCAGCAGTCAGCATGGCCGGATGAGCAGACTGCACTGTAAAGCCTTCACAGCTCCTGCTGCAAAGGGCTGGCTCCCCCAGCACCCATGCTACTGGCCTTCAGTGAGCTGGTAACGGATCTGAGCACAGAGCCTTCAAGTACAAGGCTCCATGAAGGAGGCTCCTACAGCTCTTACACCTTTCATTCCATTTCAGACATGTTCTTCTGAGACACCGTCTGGTGCCCACACAAAATACCAGAGTGCTGGGAGAATGCAGTCTGTGTTACTGCCCCAACAGGCTAATTCACAGTGACAGGGATGGCACTACGTCCTGGCCCAGTTCCAGTATTCCACAGCTGTCCTCTGCTGCCGAGGAGACTGCAAGGACCTTCTGACCCTCTCTGTCTGCTTAAGGAAGAATATATGAGCCAACCCGGGTAACTGATGGCTCAGCACAAAAGGTGCAGCCCAGAAGTCACGGAGTGACCGAATGTACCAGTGGTGAATCACGGTCTGAGCTTTGCTGAGCCTCAGAAGTTCAGCAAAAACTCCTCCGAGTGTTCATGCGGCCTGTGAAATAGCTTATTAGGAATAGGCCAAGGCCCAGTGACATAATTTCTCTTACTCACCAGCAGATAGGTGTTATTCCCACATTCAGACACCAGTAACCTGTGATGACTGCCTAGAGATGTTTAGTGGAGTGGAGAAGAGGTTACAGGGGGCAGGTAGATATCAGGCCTCTAATAGCAGATTGTCCCTTTTATCTGCCCTTCTCAAGTGGCTTTCATGTACATCACTATACAGGCCATGATTTCCTTTGGTTTCCTAAATCGTATCTTAATTCTCCAGAGAAGAGCATTTCCAAGACAGAATTGGTGAGAGAAGGGTTGAAACCAGGCCTTTTGGTAGTGCTTTGCGGGTCGTGAACGCAGTTTGTCTGGAAGATGCAGACATCTTCAGGTCGCTTAGCAAGTGTAAGGTGATGGGACTTGGGGTAGTAACAAGGACTGGCTAGTGCCTCTTGGCAGACGCTGCCCTTGCCACAGCCCCTCGGCTTGCAGCGCTTAGCCTGCGCGCAGCAGGTACACTGGCTCGGAGAGCCTGCTCCCATTCCTGCCGCGGGCTTGTTGAACCGTACAGAGGCTGCTGTTTTTCACACGGGTGCAGAGGGTTGCCCTGTCAGAGATCACTGACAACATCTGGAATTTCCTCCCTTTGTATGTTTTTTTTAAGCCCCCAAAAGAGGAATTGTTCCCAGATGTCATGCGTGGTGGCTGTCCTGAGGACAGCGTGAGGAACGCACCGCTGAGTGGCAGCTGGCAACCATGCCACTGCTCATTCTCACAGCCACCCGTGGTGGGTGGCTGTAATGCGAGTGGCTGCTGTGCCTCGGGGAGGGGAGCCCACGCGGAGTCACCCCGTGGGCAGGAAGCGCCCAGTTCGATGTCCCAGCAGGAAAAGCAGCCGGCACTGGCGGCAGAGCTTAGGGCTGTGAAAGCGAACGCAGCTGGGAGGACCAGGCTCGAAGAGCGCCGCGGCCGTGCTGGCACAGCAGCGAAGCACACGGGCTGCCTGTGTTGTCCGGTGCAAAGGGGGCACCTAGGGGCCAGTCTGGAGAACTACTGCTCTCCAAGCAGAACTGCCACGACCCTCCCAGATGGCTGGCCTGACCTCGGCCAGGAGACCGGAGGTTGCCTGGGGGATGAGAGACTTCACTGTGTGCCAACAGGCTAGTCACCTCAGCATCCCCCTGCAGAGATGAGCATAAGGAGGCTTATTCTGAGCAACCCCTGCCAGCCCTACACGCACCAGAGTGCCTAAAGGGTAGTTCAGGTGTGACCTCTGCCTGTGCGGTGACAGCAAAGGCAGAGGCCACTTTGGAAAGTTGTTTGGGCATTGAGTTCTCCTTCAGTCACTGTCCTAACCACAGAGGCACACCACCCACCACGGTGAATATGCCCAACAGTCAACTGTGCTCCTGGTCGGAACGTTACCAGTTCAGGTCAAGGCAGCAGTGGGGACAGCAAACATTCCCCCGTGAAGCCTTTCTCCTCTGATCCAGCACAGCTCCTTTCCGTCCTCGCTGTGCATGGCCCTGACTGCTCTGCTATGTTTCATTCCCAGCTCCTGCTCGGAACGGGATGACTGGTACAGCTGCATCAGCAGACACATCCCGGAGGACGACACAGCTCACACCACTCCCACTTTCCACAGGAGCGTGGAGGTAAAAGGAGAGCCAGTCTCTCAGTGCTTGCAAGGGGATGGGGGAAGGGAGAGAAAGAGAGAGAGAGGAAAGGAAAAGGGTTATACGCCAAACACTTCCTTGTTTCAGGACTTTCCTACTCTTTGCCTTTAAGCCACTATGCCAAGCTTAAGCACTGGCACAGCTCATGGCCCGCCCCTGAAACGCTCATCACACCCTGTACTCTCTGCTCTTTGCTTAAAGGGCAGCTCTGCTGGAGGAAGAATGTGTTGTCCCAAAGGACAACAATTTTGAATGAACAAAAAATAGCTGCAAACTTCATGGGTTTTAAGAAAACAACCCCACCATTGGTTACAGCAATATCTCACACACAGCACAGGCACTGCCAGCGCAGCCCCACAGGCACCAGCCCAACTGTGCCACCATAACTGGGCTGTAGTGGTGGTGTCCCACTGCTTGCAGCTGTACTACTCCCAGGGAAGAAGGCAAGGAATGCCTCTGCCAGGAAGACGAAATGCAGCTTTAGGGTATACAGAACCCCAGTTTTACTACAGAAGAGTAACTGGGGGAACAAAGCATGCTGGTGAGGGCACAGCAAAGTGCCATGTCCGGAACTGGGCTCCCCAGAACAAGAGAGACACGGGCACCTGGAGAAGAGTCTAAGGAAGGGGCACAGCAACATCTGTCCTGTGAGGAGTGGCTGAGAGAGGTGGAACTGTTCAGTCTGGTGAAGAGACGGCTCAGGAAGGTCTGATCAATGTGTATCAGTACGGGGCTACACAGAGGATGGGGCTGGGCTCTTCGCAGTGGTGCCCAGGACAGAACCAGAGATGATGGGCACAAACTGACACGCAGGAGGTTCCCTCAAACATCAAGAAATACTTTTTCCCTCTGAGGTGACTGAGCACATGCACAGGGAGCCCAGGGAGGTTGCAGAGTCACCATCCTTGGAGTGACCCAAATGCCACCTGGACACAGTGGCCCTGGGCAGCCAGCTCTGGGAAGCCCTGCCTGAGCAGAGTGGCTGGAGCAGATGACCTTCACAGGTCCTCTCCAACTTCAGCCATCTGGGGGGTCTGTGATTTCGTTTTTGAAGACTTCAGAAAGTAAAAAAGTAATTAAAAAAACAGGACAGGACTTTCCTTCAGGCTTGACGCTAGTCTACTTTACAATATTTAACAGGGAAAAAAGTAGCAAGTAGTTAGCATAGCCACCGAAACCAAGGCCTTTCTCAGCAAATGAAACCACAATTTGTTTTGAAGCTCTGCCTGAGATGTAAACCTGAACGTGTGCACAGAGAAACGTGGAGGAATTTGATTTTTTGATGTTTAAACCGTGTTTGTCTGCAGAGGAGTTTCCTTAGAGGAAACCCTCCTAGCAAAGCGTGTCCTTCAGAAGCACGAGTGTGTGTGCTACTCGTGCCAAAGACTGAGTGGCTGTGTGTGGGCAGCGGGGTCCCCGTGACACTGTGGTGCTGAGCCCGACGTAGCACAGCTTCTCAGCACGCCTTATTAGATAGGGGCCAGTTCCACACTGCCCTGGGCAGGGAGCACAAGCACCTATGAAGCACTGCGGAGTGCTGCATTTTCTGAACCTGCTCTATATAGCCAGCTCAGCCATGGGAAGCAGGGATCGCATCTGGATGGCATGCCAACAAAGCAATCTTTTACTGTTTTACTGTTTTCTGCCCATTTCTCTTCCCTGTCCCAAGGTATAAGGACATAATGAGCTCCGGTGCTCTTCCACTGGAGCCTGTAAATCCTTTTACAGATACTCTTTCAGAAGCTGTTCATCCAAAGATGGCTTTAATTTAAAGTCACAGAATCATAGAATCATAGAATGGTTAGGGTTGGAAAGGACCTTAAAGATCATCTAGTTCCAACCCCCCTGCCATGGGCAGGGACACCTTGCACTAGACCAGGTTGCTCAGAGCCACATCCAGCCTGGCCTTGAAGACATCCAGGGATGGGGCATCCACAACATCTCTGGGCAACCTGTTCCAGTGACTCACGTTCTTGCCTGCAACTGGCATACACAATGAATCAGCTCCTTGTCCGATGTGGAGGAGTGTCAGTGCCTGAGCAGGAACAGCTCTACATGCACTTCTACCTGTTGGGACTGGCTTTAACAGCACCACAGGCTGGTTGAGCAGTCCTTCAGTGCTGAAGCATCTGTATTTCACTTCCAAGGAGCCTTAGGAAGTAGAAAAGGTGGGGATCTTAGCAGGTGAAGGAAGACTGAAACGAGAGGAGAATTTTATGTGATGGAGAAGGGCTGACTGAGTGGACTGGGGAAGTGTGGATGCTTCTTCATTTGCTCTTGTTTGCTTTTAAGCTAAGGGAAAGGCTTGGAGTACCCTTGGGCGAGAGGCCTCCCACCCTGGTACCTGTGTCCCACGCGATGATGTGCATGAACTGCGGCTGTGACTTCACCCTCACTTTGAGGCGACATCACTGCCATGCCTGTGGGAAGGTAAGAGCTGTGCCGACCTCTCAGGGTGGCTTTATCCACAGCCCGAGGACACTGCCTGCCGCGGCTGTAACTATTGCAAACTCCTGCCCACAGCAAGGCCAGAATGTGACTTCTCACAGAACCCGCCAGTGCTTGGCTAAATTAGGTCATTAAGTTTGTAATGACTCTAGTAAGCACAACAGGAACCTTCCCTTGAGGGTCAGACTCATTCCCAGAGGTGAGCAGTTGAAGGTTTAGAGGGTAATTGTTTAATTACAGGAAAAAAGTCTGTGCTGCACTGCAGAGCTGCTGCCCTCACCCTAAAGCCAAGGGGATCTCTAGGCTTCCTTGGTGTGTTTCTTCACCGCCGACCCTAGAGACTTGTTAATGCACATAAACCCTCTGACCCATCCTAAGCCATGGCCATACTTCTGTTGGTATCACAGTACCAGCAAGTTTATCTATGCTTTTTCCTCATTGCCCAGAGGAAATCAGCCTGTGCCTCTGCTGGGAGAGCAGGCGCATGGCACCTTGCTGAAGAGCACAGTGTCACTCGGGAAGCTGTGAAGCCAGCAGTAACATTGCAGTGCTCTTTCTGCAAGTCACTGGCAGGAGAGGTGCAACGTGTTGGGCGATGGGCGCAGCACCGGGGCGCAAGCTAATGCAGCGCTCAGTTCCGTGTGGCCCACAGGAGGCTCAGTGTGCAGCAGTCACAGTTCCCTCGCAAACTCACCCTGACAGCAACAGTTTCAGGAGAGTTCTACTGGGTCCACTGTCCACCTTCCTCTCCAAACCAGCTCAGAGGACTCATTCTGTATGTGCATATGTGCCAGTTTAAAGTACTATTACGTGCATCTCTCCTTGCTGGACAGATTGTATGTCGAAACTGTTCGAGAAACAAGTACCCTATGAAGTACCTCAAGGATCAAACTGCCAAAGTCTGTGATAGCTGCTACGTGGAACTTAAGAAAAGGGGTAAGATTTCTTTAATCTGGGCAAACCTGGCAAACCCATTTCCTGCCTGCATAGTAGAGAGGCTGTGGGATCTACCTCCCATGGTATGTTCTGCTGTAAAGGATGTCTCCTTTCTAGCATGAGGTTTGTGTACTGGGTCCCGAGAGCACCAGGCTGCATGGCAGCTGAAACTGCTCACACACGGCAGGCTCTCCAAGGGCTCTCCTGGCCTTCTGACACACACATGAGCACCAGCTCCGGGTTGGTCTAGTTGGGAGCAAGGGAGGCTGAGGGGCGACCTCATGGCTCTCCGCAGCTTCCGGAGGAGGGGATGTGGAGAGGGAGGTGCCAGGCTCTTCTTCCCTGAGATCCAGTGACAGGACACAGGGGAATGGTTCAAAGCTTCAGGGGAGGTTCTGAGCTGGCATGAGGAAACATTTCTGTACTCACAGGGTGATCAACCACTGGAACAGGCGTTTTAGAGAGGGGGTCCTTGCCCCAACCTGTCAGTGTTTAAGGGGCATTCAGCCAGTGCCCTTACTAACAATGCTGTAACTTGTGGGCAGCCCTGAATGCACCAGGCAGTTGGGCTAGATCGCTATAGGTTCCTGTTTCCTGCTAACCGACCTCTGCTATTCTGGGATGGAATTACAGGTGATGATCTTCCCTGCCGTTTCTAATTAATTACCCAATACAGTAAAACAAGGGCCTCACAGTTCCACATCGTCCCCAGTCATGCCGTAGCTCTTACAGAAAGCAGTGCTGAGGTGAAATGCAGCGTCACCAGGAGCTTTTCTCCCCAAGGAGTTAGTCAGAGGAAACAGATCAGAGGAAACACCAATTCCCAGCAGAAGAGCTACTGCCCAGCTAGAACTCTGCATTACTTCTCTCCTGTACCAGTCCCTTTTCGGACCAAAATACACATCCAAATGCAAGCACAAAGGGAGGGCAGGCAGGGCTTACAGGTGTGTGAGCGGAGAACAAACAGGAAATAAAGTTCTTGCACAACTATTTCTGCAGACAATATCTAAAAGCGGGCACATCATACTGGCAAGGGTGTGAAGGTGGGGACAGATGAAGTTTCGCTCTTCCATCCTGATTAAAGACACTAGCCAAGAACACGTGAACGGATGCTGTCACAACAGCCAGAACAGCATCCACGGCCACTGGTGTGCGAGAGGCGTTGACTCTGGTTTGTGCTGAGCTTCACTAAGAGCTTCCAGTGCGTTGCCATAAGTGAGAGCATGACAATAGGAACTCAGATGAGTGCCGTTGATGGGGAATAAGAGACCAAGTAGCGCATTCATGTGCAGAACTCACGAGTGCATACAGAAAGGAAGTCCCACTAGTGGATCTGTCCTGCAGAGGGGTTACAGAACAGAGGGGACAGGTGGAGAAGCCATTTGCCTGATGCTCATTTTGACCAATAAGCAAACAGGCTGTGTTTCGTGCTTCGTCAGCTTTCTGGCAGCCTTCTTTCAAGCAGCTGCAGGTTATTACCAGGCTGTGAAATCCAGGCAGCTAACCAGACTTCAGGGGGTGATTTGAAAGAAGAGTCCAACCAAAAACCAGCTATAGAGGAGGCGCTGCGTTTTCCTGAGTGTACGTGCACCAGTGTATTGCACGTGCCTTCCCCCAGTCTGACACGTACCGATTCATCCATTTCCCCCTTCCCTTTCTGAATTTTCTTCACCTTGCAGAGCGGCCGCTAAGTGTGAGCTTCCCTCCAACTTCATCCAGGTGCTCAAGCAGTGCCTTTGCCTCTGTCTTCCACAATATTCATTATTCATCTTTTAAGAAGCAGAAGAAGATCCCTTCAGCTCTTACAGAGGTAGGCCTGAGACAGCCAAGGAGCTGTAGAGCAATGCATGCTGACATCTGAGCAGCTGCTTATTCTTCTGCGGGCAGAGGGCTCAGCCCAGGCCCTGCTCTACTTTCACCACCCAATTGTTTCTTTCTGGGTTTCACAACAGGGTTTAAAATACAAAATACTCTGAGCACTGAAGGTACCGCAGCAGCTCCTTGAACCCACTGACAAACCCAGTTAGAGCAGTAGACTTTAATTTGCTCACCAGTCTGTCAAGGCTTTGGAAAACTAAGATGACTTCAAGGCAGTAGATAGTACACCAAGGCAGATGGCAGAGACTGACAGGTATCCAGGGAGCGTGATACACTTGAGCAGTTGTCTTTCTTGACAAGGCCTGTACTACTGAAACCTAAGGTTTCAAGGGGAAAGAAAAAGCCCCTTACTTAGGGAACAGACCCGAGGCCTTGGCAGTCCATTCAGGAGCACACGTGGGTAATCAGGCACTTTCCCTCCAGCTCAAGACAAACTATTTCAGATCAAATGAGTCAAATCTTGGTCCCCCCAAAGTAAACAAAATTCCCACCATTTCAATGGGGCCAGGACTTCTCCAGCTCTATTAATTTTCTTTCTAGGAACACGGTGCCAGTCGTAGTTGAGGTAGCTAAGTTGCCCACTGAACCCAGCCAGGTGCTCCCACTGCACTGCAGTCAGCAGGTACTTATCCTCCGATTACAGAGAACAGGGGGCACACATCTCACTGAACTCACAGTACAGTTGAGACACTGGAATTTCTTCAGGAATTTCCAGTGCTGCGGTGAAACCGAGCCAAAAATACAAGCACATCACACCAACACACAAACCGAGTACTGAAAGAACCCGTGGGCAAGATGTACGCCTCGCTGGGCATAAGGCCCTGCTTTCCAGCCAGGTGGAGGCAGCACGTTTGTTCATACCAACGGCCTCACACAGCACGTCTCCGTAACTTCCAGACTGCTTGGCCCAGGCCCCGGGGACCCCTCTTCTGATGTGAAACACTGCTGCATTACCGATGAGCCTTCTCTGCGGTCAGTGCTCAATGGCTGGGCCTGAATCCCTGCCCTTTGTCCCTGCAGCCAATGCTGTGGCAGTTCACTGCTGTAGCTAGACTTACGCTGTGGTGTGTGTGCTTACAGCTCCCTGCCTCTCCAAGAACACTGGGCACTTAGATCTCCAAATACTTTGGGGTGGGGGGGTAGCTTTCCTCAGGTACATTCTTTTGCAAACGAAACCAAGTCATAGCCAAACGATTACCATACATTGATATAAAACGACTGCATACGTCTTTAAAGTGTTCAGCCACAAGACTGATTCCCTCTTGGAATCTTGCACTTTTAATGTACCAAAAAACAGATTTGGGAAAACAGACAAGTTTTCAGCAAGAAAACGGCTCCTCGGAACACAGCTGTAAACTTGCTGACCTCAGCAATAATTCAGCTGCGTGTTTACTGTGCACTAAGTTTACCCAGAACCTTCAAACAGTTAAAAAGAGCCGTAATACCATGCTTAGATGGTTTTTGTCTTGCTATTTGTAATGGTCTGCTTACGGTGTCATGGATGCAGACCTGGCTGGCTGCTGTGATGTGAACGTGCATACTCAGGAGGGGAAAAGCCTTTGCTGTTACAAATCCCGGTTTCTCCTACCCCCGCCAGGTTGCAGCCTCAGGAGAGGGAGCTACCATCAGTGGTTACCTCAGCAGATGTAAGAGAGGCAAGAGACACTGGAAGAAACGCTGGTTTGTCATCAAAGGCAAAGTCCTCTACACCTACACAGCAAACGAGGTACTGTGCACTCCGACCTGAACCACTTCCCTATGCCAGTCCCTTTCTTCACTCCCTGCAGGCAGCAGCAGTAAGCCTGAAAGGTGTAAACGGCAGTTGTGACAAGTACCTGCCTCCCAGGACCGGGCCCCAACAGTGTCCCCAGGCAGCTGGCCGCAGGCCCAGCACAGCCCCAGCGCGACCTAGCAGTCCTCTCCACAAACCGCCCACCTGTGTTCCACCTCCTGCCACTGTAAACTGTCATCCCCGCGACTCTGGCTCCACAGACTGACACCTCAGGGCCTCAAGGCCCTTAGGTGTTCCCTGCTGCGGCTGAGTTGTAGAGAGACGGTGCTCTGAGCCATTTCTGGGGGGGGAGGAGAGTCTTGTGGTTTTGCAAGGGTAAATAGGACCTGTTTCTCCTACTAGTGCAAGAGGGAAAGACAGGAGGCAACCTGCAGGGGTGAGAGCAGCAGCCTGCATGCTCCTCCCTACAGCCCAGGGGGCTGGGCATCCCTTTTCTAATTTGAATTTCTTCCCTGTGAACAGTGCAACACAAATAAACTTGAACTAAGCAGGATGTCAAGGGGGTTGTACCTGACAGACTTCAGAAGGAGAAGCACAAAAACTCATGTTGCTGAACAATGGGCACAGGACACCAGAACTGTCATAACAGCAGTGTTTGGTACTTGATGCTTCAGAACACTTGGCAAACATCAGTTATGTAAACCTTCATCACCACGGTGACGATTGCATGAGGCAATGTTATCCCCCTTAAGCAGATGAGGAGATGGAGGCACCAAAGAGTGCATGATTTGAGCAGGCGTTCAGATGATCAGCGTCCAATTCGGTACCAACTATGTGTCCCTTACCTCTGCGAGCCTTATAGCGAGCGTTTCCAGTTTAGAGGCAGGGAAGAGCAATGGCTGCTAGGGACACTTTGCATTCCCAGTCTGCAATGTAGCTTCCAAAAGCAGAGGCAAAGGCAACACAGAACTACAGACAATGTTACCTAAACAGGGTGCCCCAACCTGCAGCCATCAGAACAGCTAAGCTGCAAATCGAGCAGGGCTTAGCGTTTCCTTTAGCTTGTACGATACACTGTCTGGCATGCAAGATTCAGGAATGTTTCTTGGGCGCAAATTAGCAATTAATGGCATTACCAGCTCAGGAATTGCAAAGCAGCATTTAGGAAAGCAGACGTGCTGTTCAGACAGCATTGATTTCTAAAAAAGTTGCTGGCGCTACGGAAGAAAACGACAGGGTACCAAAGACTGCTATGTGCAGTCCCCAAACACAGGTGGTTGGAAACACCACCCCAGGAGTGCATCTCAGGCTGTCAGACCAGCTGCTCTCCTGCCCCACATGCCCAGTCCCCGCCAGTTTACCTGTTGGACCGTTATGGCAAAGACAGCCCTTGAAGTACCGGCTAATTTGAGCTCTATGGCCACGTGGATAATCACGAGGCACCGGACTTCAGAAGTGATGTTTGAGTTCAGGACAAACGTGTGCAGCACACAGGCATCGCTCCTACTGGGGTGTGAGCCCCCAGTCCAGGAGGAGGGTAACACTGCTGCCTTTGCAGTCCAGCCAGGGAGGGGTGCCGCAGCATCTCATTCCCAGAAAGAGCCCTCCAGCTGCTACAAGCCTACTCTCTAAACGTGGATTCACTTCTTGTTTGCTTTCAGGACAAAGTTGCCACAGAGAGTTTGCCTTTGTTGGGTTTCACCATTGCCCCAGAAAAGGAGGAAGGAAGCACGGATGCAGTTTTCCATCTCTACCACAAGCAGACTCTCTTTTACAGCTTCCGAGCAGAGGACAGCAATTCAGCACAGAGGTACGGGGGGAGACCTCAACACTAGGCACCACGCAGGCTCGGGGCTGAGGTGGGGCTCTTCCCGATCCTTTGCTTCATGACCGTAAGGGAGGAGGCAAACCCCTTTCGGAGTGCTGATAGAGCCCAACTGCATGTGACTGGCCCGGGGGATGGTAAAAGTCTACCTGGTGCCGTTCAGCCCTCCCCGAACGGAGAATTTCCTCCCTCGCCCAGGTAACACAAGGCTGAGTCTCCAGAGTCATGGCTAGCAGTTTGTGGAATGGAATTACTGTGCAGGAACGGCCAACTCAGGTGTTCTAGGTGTCCCCCTCAGTTTCCTCTTCAGCAAATAATGGTTTACCTTTCCCATTCTACTGCTACCACATGACAAAATCCGCCCAAAATCAGTCCTACGCATGCCAGCACCTCAGGACACACAAGGCAGGAAATGAGTGTTTATGGGAGGTTTTGCTGCTTTGAAACATTGGTCAGGGCTTTTGTTTCTCCTGTTCTAAGACAGCACTGTAGCACCCTGGAGATTTGACAGTGAATTCCTGGTAAAGGTTGTCCTTGCACTACAGGGCCCTAGCACCCAGCTCCCTGCTTTCATTACAAAAGCACAGTTGCTCATGAGAGCTGGGCCAGGAAGTACAGCCCTCCTCAACCTTTACAGACTGAGAATGCTTACTTTTCCCAAAACACAAGTTCTTGAAATGCATGTAAGAGTATATGTACCACTGTTTCTTTCCTGGCTTTTGTAGGTGGATTGAAGCCATGGAAGAAGCATCCGTATTATAGCACCTATCACTCAATGGACTTGGAATAAATTTTGCAATTTCTAGACATTCCCAAAAACCCTCTTCTGTCCCACAAAACTGGGCAGTGATGTCGCGCAAACTAGCTACAGATGCTGGGCAGGAGGTGTTCGCAGCCGGCTCTTTGTACTTCCTTCCTACAGCCACGTTTGCAAACGGCAAATAGAGTATTTATGGCGATCTCCTGGCTGTGCGAGGTCAGACTGTGCTATACGCTTCTCCTGTGATCCCACCCCAAACTGCTTCTGATGCGAAGACCAGAAAATACACGGACATACTGACGACAGCAAGAACAGGCTCAGTTCTACTCACTCTATAGAGCATGATGCTGTCTCCCGGGGTTGGCTTTGATGTCTACCATGAAACAAGAAACAATATAGTAAACAACAAATGCTCATTTAAAGCACTTTATTACTTTTATGGAACTACAGCTTCATTTTTTCATGTTTGTAAGGAGTTTTGTGTCTTGATTTCTTACTCATCCGTTCCCAAGCGCCAGCGTGAAATTATGCCCTGCGTATGCTAAACTGCCCCCAGAGAAAAGAAATGAGGAGCGCGTTCCATTTACCTGGTGTACCTGCCCCCCGCTGCCAGCGCCGCAGGACAAGGGCTTACTGCCGTTTCCCATTTCATACAGGTCACTCTATAACCACGGCAAAGGGTTCAGTGTCACAGCACTGCCATGCTCCGAAACGCATGCCAGTAGCACTGCAAATCCAGAGCTTGAATCCTATCCCTCCTCCCCAAATACTGCCTCTGACTCCAACCCCCAGGTTGGTGCTAATTTATTATCAACCTGCAGACAGTTTTTATTTCACACCACTCTACTCAGTAGTGTTGGGATTGTTATCCTCTATTTAAACAGTCTGGATTTTCAAAGCTCTCGTCCTTTCTACTGTTCTCCTTATGGAAAATGTCGCTGAGGGTGTAAGGCGCACAGCCGGCACACCGTTGGAAACACGCTGGGAGGCTGAATCCGCTCCACTGCAGCGCTTCCAAAGCCCCGGGGCCAAAGCCACCTCCCACCAGCCTGCTGTCCTGCACCGCATCTCCAGGGCTGGATTCTCAGCAGCAAGCGTCCGTGTGCCTGCAACAACGCTGCGCTGCTTTGCACCAGCTGAGGACCCACATCTCTGGGGTTCGGGCCTTTTTTTGGGGGGGGGGGTGGGGCAGGTGGGGTCTTTGTGTGTGTGTGTGTGCGTGTTTTGCTGGTTGTTAATAAGGAGGTTGTGAAGCAGTTCTAATCACTGCAATAACATGGTTTCGTGTCCTGTGTTTGTCCCAAGATTTGGCTGAGGAACGGAACGGCATTTACGATTACAATATATCTTTGTACACAAATACACTGCTCAACAATGTACTGCCATTGCAATATACTGAGGGGGAGGAGGGTTACTACTTTCTTTTTCTCTTTCTTCAAGAAGCTGGAGCGATATCTGAATTTCTGACCCTAACAGACTTTTTACAATTGTCTGTATATTTAAAGGTCTGTAATACGTATCCCAAGGATAAAGGTAGTTCAATTTCGCACCTGGGAAAAAAAGCTTAGACAAACAAATACACATCTGCCACTACACAAAAATGTAGTTGTTTTGGGGTTTTGTAGACATCAGAGTCTGACAGTTTCATACAGCACGTTAGCACAAGTAAACAGACACCAAGTGTGAGACCAGTAAAGCTTCTGTATTCTTTCATTTCACGTTGGAACCTCGGCCTTGGTACCAATACCCTGTACACATTTATCCCCCCTAAAAACATTCTGCACTGACAAACTGGCAAGAGAATGTTGAAGGCAGAGTAAGACCCCTAATCCCGGCCACGGCAGAAGTGCCCTACAGAGCAACAGTGTTCCGGAGATTTAGGTGCTGGCCCATAGTGACTGTCGTAGGAAGGTTTCAGTTATACACAGGAAATGAATACATAAAAACATTTTGTTGTAAAAAAGATACAGCACTATAAAACGTTGTTTTGGGTAACGTGGAAAAATAAAAGAGCAAAACGTAACTGCCCTTCTACAGGCTTTTCCTTTACCTACTTGTACCTTGGATGATTCCAGCTTTGCCATTCCCGTTCCTGGGAACGGACACCCATTACCTAAATCCCTGAGAAGCTAAGGAAGAGCATCACGTCGGAGGATGGCAGTGGGGGCCTTCGGGTAGAAACAGGATGCAGACCCAGTTGCTGTGATGCAGTGTTTCAGCCCACACCACACTGGCCTCCCGCACAGCCTGCCTAGCAGTCAGCTCTATGCCGGCTACAGACGGCCGTGGTCTGGGTACAGCACAAAGAACGGGAAAGACACAGACATGTCCTCACAGTTTCAGTCTGACTGTGAGTCTGATTTGAGCAAAGCTAAGCACCAAAACTGGAAGTTGTCTTCATTGCAGAGTTGATCCAGCAGTCCCCTTTCCAAAAAGTCTAACTCCTTAGAACAGAGGTGCATAGCAACTCAGTTTACGACCTGCCAGTTACTTGCAAACAACTCTTTCTTCCTAAGCTGAGACCAGTCCAACTCTTGTATCTCAGAACACTTTGGCAGGACAGCACTACACAATCTCATTTGGTTTATTTTCAAATTACTGTGAAAAACATCCCACAGGGTATCCACAGGCTTTGCCAGATAGAATATATAGCTCTTATTATTGCATTTTCATTTCCAGTACCACTCAGAGGAAAACTGTACCTGTGAAGCATTACGCAATGTCGCCTCCCAGATCCAGCCATTGGCAGCATCCAAGACAATGCACAATTACTGGCAACATTCCCAACTACACAGAATTTTGCTGTGACTGGACCACTGGTCTCAGTGCAACACCCTGCTCTCAAAGTATCTCAGACCTTTGTCTTTAACCACGAAACAAGCCGTGCATGCTCCAAAGCACAGTGACATAAACAGACAACCCCCCTTTCTGTGGGCTGCCAGACCCACTGGGCTCCAAAGCAAGCCACCCTCAGTGCCACATCCTCCCACAGTGCAATCCTCCGGAGTTAAACCACGACAGGCACCTAGAGGAGGGGGCCCTGCTGACGCAGGCTGGGCACTCGCTACACAGCCACCTTGGGGGACAGTGACCTTCCTGGTCAGCAGTAACAGAACAACTACAGGAGTGCAAAGAAACGCCAAAACACAGGTACCTAGGGAAGTTGTTCTGGGGAGTCCTTGGGAAGTCCTGGCTCTTGCTGTACAGCTGATCCGAATTTCAGTCGACTCTGAATCCTGACATCCAGAGATCTGGAAAGTACAAATGAACAGGTTAACAGTCCATAGCTACGAAAATGCTGCACCTCCTTTTAAGAAGTGTGGGCACAAGAATTTCCTCATGGCCAGAAGCAAATCAATTTAAAACGGATTTTATTACCCAGGCTAACTAACATACTACTTCCCTAGAGAACTCAATCACCACTGTAAGAGATTTCCGTATCAAGCAGCAATGTAACTGCAAGTATCGTCATCTGTGTTCTCCCCGGTGATGTATGTTGGCTGTCCTGCTCATGAACACAGCTCTCCAACTCAGTGGTGGTGGTGTTCTCCAGTTCACTCAGCATGGGACAACCCCTCGTTGTGGCACGCACAACTGCACGTAACCGCTGGCGAGAAATACCACTTCTTGTCAGGGTAGTGGTCTTCTCTGACCACCAGACTGAAAACCTTCCCTACCTCACACCATGAACACAGCTGGTGGGAAAAAAACTAAATTCAAGGGTAAAAATATTCAGGATCCGATTAAGACATTTTAGGATAGCAAGAAAGGACAAAACTAAAGATGCCTTTGGGATTTGCTGACAACCATGACCCGACAGGTGCACACCTCCCACCTTCAAGCCAGACAAGCAGCAATGTATTCCCTTGGGTCATTTCACTTCAAAGGTGGTGGTGGTTCTGCCAAATCCTCTATTTAAAAAAGCATGCTGTGTGCATAGATGCTGCTCCACAAGTCACCATCCTTGATTTACAATAAGGGAAACACATCCCTACCCTAACAGCCAACCTACTTCCACAGTAAGGCTACTGTCAGAAGTCTCCGAGTCCTTCAAGGCATGTGTGTTCCAAGAATGTACGTACACTTTAGCAGTATGTTTTATGAAGTAAAAAATCTGCCTTTCAAGGAATGTGCACATCCGTATTTTGAGAATTGGAAAATTCTTCACATATTTCACATGGCAGTGGTGAACCCAAGGCCTCTTTTTGCATATTCTCCTTCATTTCTGTATTGCAAACACATCCATATGACATGCGCTTCCGTGTTCTTAGCTCCAGGTTTGTGACTCTCAGCCGTGCTCATGGGCACAGCTCTTCATCTCTTATATCCCTGCCCCGAATACCTCATTCTAAACCAAACTCGAAACAAAACGGAAACAAAACCAAAATAGACTCACAGAAGATCCAAGCGCAACAAAACTCAGTTCAGAGAGCAGCTCGTGCTGAAGCGACTGTGGCCTCCAGCTGCCCTCCCTTCACACGTTCCTCTCAGCTGTTACTATCACTGCACATCCACCCGAGGTACCACTCAGCTGCCCGCTCCTCAGGCTCTTGCCAAAACGCCGATCTTCAGAGACCCTTTCCAGCCTTTGCCAGGGGCAGGTTAAGACACGGCAGTACCACGGACTGGAGTGCGGGGTCACCACGGGCCGGGCTCAGACCTGGTGCCACACACGGAAAGCCGGTCACCTCTCAAACGGCCCCAGCTGTGCCCAAAGCTGCCCAGGCCCAGTCCCACAGCGGGAGGCGGAACCCACCTCCCTCACAGCCGGCCCCACCAGGACGGAGCTCAACTGCCAGCCTACCTTGGCCTCTGCACAGCGGGGGAGGGCCCTGACGGAGGGGGTACGTCC
>NW_010224678.1:0-1359 GCF_000690775.1 Eurypyga helias
TCCATGATTCTGTGATTCTATGAATTGCAGCAAAAACATCACTCTCTTTTCTGTAGGTCTGAGACGTTTTGGGGCTTTCAAGAAAGGGAGCGAACGGACCAGATGCTTCACGAGCATCAGCCCAACTGCACGGGTACTCGCCGGTCCAGGCTGCTCCCCCCGACTCATCGCTTCCCCTCCCTCCGCTGACAGCTCCAGGTAAATTGGCCTTGAAGAGGAAAATGGGCTGATTAGCGTGTTTTGTTTCCCCACGTCAACAGATCTGAGTGTTTTCATACCTTGCGGGGCAGCTGCTGGGAGCGAACAAAGCCCATCCGTCAGGGGAGTTAAAATTAGACGAGATCCTTCTCTGCCTCGCCATGACGCCCGGCTGAATGGCGAGAGGGAGGATGCGGTGCAGCCTTATTTCCTCGGCATTGTGCGCGGGGCGGCTCTCTCCCGCGGCAGGGCGTTCGCGTAGCGCTGGACGTGCTGCGAGACAGCCAGGGTTGGAGTCGGGAGGTTGGATGGGAAATCTCAGCTCGGCACTTTGCAGGCACCGATCCCGCTCCTGGAGATCAGGAGTGTCCCGGCAGTGATGTCACCAATGTCCCTGAGATGTTCTCCGTGTCCCCTGGACACAAGGGAGACCGTCCCTTTAGGTGGACTTGAGCTGGTGGCAGTGCCAGCCTGCCCTGAGCCCCCTGCTCCCACCCAGGGGCCTTACAAATACAGGGTGGGTGCGTCACCCTCTTTCCTTGAAAAACGCCTCCAAACTCCTTATTTTATTCCAGGGGTTTCTGAATCCTTTTCCTTCACCCAGGCTGACGCCTGCCCCATAGGAGGGACAGGGATGGGTCCAGCGTGTGGCTCACGGGCACCACCAGCCCCCCCAGGCCGTGCTGGCGGTGAAGGATGTGGCACCATACCCCATCCCCGAGGGACCCAATCCCCACAGGGGCCTTTTTTTTCCCTGATTGTTGGCTATTTAGGTATTTTCCCCCTCCCGCTCGCTGCTGCTTTCGGCTGACAATGGAGCATTGATTGGGAGCTGGCAGTGTCTCCCCAGATTTCGGGGAGCTGTGAGGCCAGGCTGTTGTCCCCCCCCAAGCTGGCTCTCGGAGGTGGCATCGCTGCTTTCCATCCGCTGCGCGTCGGGAGCACTAACAACCCGTGAGTCATCTCATAAATGAACCATCGTGAGGAGGGGGGGATGCTGCGCCGAGACGGAGCTGTGATGGAAAAAGAAAGCTTTGAGCTGCTGGAGGGGGGAATGGATGTGAACGTGAGCCCTGGGCTTCCCAAGGGGATGTGTTTTCCTGTGCAGGGAGCAGGTCCCTAGAGGCTGGGACACAGGGACCGCGTGTCCCGGTGCCTGTG
>NW_010224679.1:0-12215 GCF_000690775.1 Eurypyga helias
GGCCTCTTTCGGATGGACGGGCGGCTTCTGGGTTACCGTCAGCTTTGTTACGTGCCTGTGAAGTCGGTCAATGCAACTCCGGCCCTATCAATAAAAGCGCTGTACCGGAGGAGCGGCGTAACGGGGGGATTTTTACGTCATGGCCGTGGTACATAGTGCCCTTTCTGGCGATCTGACTTGCCTTATGATTTGTAACAGGCCACTTTGAAGGCAGATTGCATAAACAAACCGTTTGTTCAGAGGTGCCACGATCTGGAGACAGTCATTGAGGAGTTTCCCGCCAAGGTGAGCAGTCGCTGCCTTTTCAAAAACTCACTGTCCGGCATATTTCAGGGGAATTTGCATTTTTCATACTACTGATGTCTTTGTTCCTGTTACTCTTCTCAAGAGTTTTGAGGACCTCAGGTGAAACAGTGGGAATCCAGTGTTTCCCAAGGGTTAAAAACCTTTTCCAGTCATTAAAAAGTTTGTTTCACTTGGCTGCACTTAGCTAGTACCTGATGGCCTCAATTGACAAGGAAGACAAGCTTTTAAAATGTGACAAGTAGTTGCATGCGAGACTGAGGAGTATCGTTGGAACTTCAGTAGGATCAGAAATCGGGATAGATTTCCTGTAATTGCTGTATTATAATCCATTCTTTTGAATAGAAGCTCTGCCGAGTGATAATCTTGGAGCAGCCAGAAGTAGCTGGCAGGCAGAATGTTTGTGCGTTCTAGGACATGCAGTAGGGATTGTTCAAGTGAGGAATTGTACATATTAACTCTGTGTGTCTGTTTTCCATAAAGGAATTACACGGCATCTTCCCATGGCTGGTGGAGAGCATTTTTGGTAGCCTGGACGGCATCATTGTAGGCTGGAATCTTCGCTGTTTGCAAGGAAGAACAAATCCTACCGAATATTCTGTGGCTTTGGATTTCCTAGATCCCAGGTAACCTCATGTATTTCAGCACAGATTAAAAACGCATGGTGAAAAATAACCAGTGTTTGACCTTTTCCCGATGTGCAAATGTAAGTTCACAGAAGTGAGACAGGAGAATGTACTTACTCTGGATTGATGCTTGTTTGCAGTGGCCCAATGATGAAGCTTGTTTACAAACTCCAAGCAGAAGAGTACAGATACGATTTCCCAGTCTCATATCTTCCAGTGAGTAACTAAAAAATCTGTAAGAAGAGAATGTAGTTGTTGCAGTTATTGGAACTTCGCACTCACTTTATACGTACGGTTCGGTTTGGTGTAGGCCAAGGTATAGCCTCAGTGCTCCAGGTTTAGAACATACCTATTTCTTTAATTGGTTCCTAGAGGAGGAGAGTTCCCAGCAATAAACTTTTATAGAAGACAGTGGTTGTCAGCAGCTAGCTAACTGTGATGTTCGGCCAAGAAAGCTGCATTGTGATTCTGTCCCTAGAGAAAGTCGTGTGCATTATCTTGGTTACCAGTAGTTGCAGGATCAAAAATAGTTGGCCAGGCTGGTCACAGAGCAGTGCCTTCCCTAGCTGCACTTTGTGCCCGTGTGTTTGAAGACTAACTGCTATCCTGAATACAAAGTACGACATTTCAAACAAAAATGCTTGTCTGCAGAGTTGTTTCAATATGTTTCTTCCATTGCTACCAGCTACTTGCTATCTAGAAATTAGTTCAGATAGTCCTACAGTTTTTAACAAAGGGAAACATCATTAAAATATATAGTAATTCCTGGTCCGCAGCTCAGTTATTCTGACAAAACCATCAGGCAAACACCAGTCTTCTGCTGCTCCCACTCCAACTAAAAAGTCTTGGTTAAGGCCCTTTTTTTCCCCTCTTATACTGAACACTCATTTTCAGTGAGAAAGGTGGCCGTTATCTAAAGAGTATGCATTTGCACAAGGAACTACTGCAATGCAGTAAAATACCCCCAAGTTGAATGTAGATAAGATCCCAGAATACTGAAACGCAGCAGAACTTCACTGTTGCAAACATACTCTGCAAGTTTAATTACTCTCTGCCAGATTAATATTTCATTACTCTCTTTCAGGGCCCCGTGAAGGCATCAATACAAGAGCAAGTCCTACCAGAATGTTCTTTATACCACAATAAAGTCCAGTTTCCTTCACCTGGTAGTTTAGGTTTGAATTTGGCTCTTAGTATCCTTTTAACAGTTGGATATTTAATTCCTTTTAAATATCTAAAACTGAGATGTTACAAGCATTTCTCTTGTATATTTATAACATGTCATTGGTAAGTCACGGTCGTGCTAATGAGTTTGGGCTGATCAGAAATGTTTAGATTCCAATGAAAAACAAATCTGGCGCCTTACAAGCCCTTGCTGGGATTTTCTGGCCTTATTCAAGTCAACAACAGAATTCCCAGTGACTTCCGTAAGAGCCTGTACTTCCCAATTTCTGTTTTCATAACTCCTCTCCATTTATGTAGTAGGATGGAAAAAGGGCATCTTAACTTTGCAGATAGCGTGCTTGTTGGAAGCAGTCTAGCTGCAGCCGCACCGCTTTCAGTTTAAGACAGTCAAAGCAGAGTAATGCAGACGCACCTTGCTGCATAGAGAAAACTTCCATTACCAATGTGTGGGTCAGCTGGAAAGCAAGAAGGCAAAGCTCAATCTGCTGTTAAGCTCTAGCAAGTTAATTTAGCATTGACAAAATAAAAATTTAATGTCTAGTCAGCATCCCCAGATATCTTAACAGCTGTACCTGTTCTTTATTATCTGATCCTTGACTCTCTTCTTCCAGACCCATTTGAATATTACATGTTTTACTTTGCAATTAGTTTGATTACACAGAAGGTAAGTGCCTGTCACAATTTTTCCCTTAAAAGGCATTAGCCTTTCTTCACAAAGCTGGGCAGCATCTCGGCAGGCTCTTAAAGCAAAGTTAGCAGCAGTTGTAGCTGTACTTCTAGAATTTCTTTTTGCTTTGGTTCAGTTGATGAAGCAAGACTGGATAATAAACAAAATACCCACCTTAGCTATACCAGTAAGTAGTCTGTCCAGCAACGTGCCAACACGGAGCATTTCCTACCCCCCTATTCAGTAACACGGTTTATGCAGTCATAGCCCCAGCTTTGTCCTGTTGTGTCTGGTTGTTTTCCTACCTGTTGTTGGCTGTGCTTTATAACACTGCACTCTCCTCCTGCTTGTTCTCGTTTGCTACTACAGCAACAGTTCTCTCACAGTTAGTGACTTCACCTTTGCTCCATCAAGCCTTTGTTGTCAGTTCACCCTTTTATAACCACCTGGCTTCTGCTGATTTATACTGAATGGGTCTGGCTGGCAGTGGCTTAAAGTGACAGTACGTAACTCAGGTACACCCTGTCTGGCTGTTTCAGAACTCACCGGCCACTCATCACATCAGCCCTTCCAACAGTGCTTATTTCATCTTGGTGGATACGTACCTGAAGTGTTTCCTACCCACAGAAGGAAGTGTCCTTCCTCTGCCTTCTTCAAATCCTGGGGGAGCCATCCCTTCCCCAACTCCCAGGTAATGACTACGGTGCCAGAGGCAAGTTGTAGGAACAGCGCTTGCAAACCATGGCTTGTTGGAACGAAATCTCTGACAAGTGGAAAACACCTCTGCTCTTTATGATCTGTATGCACTTAATATATAATTACAAAAATTACATAGATTTATGGTCACTTAATTTTACCAGAAAGGTCTCATTTGAAAGTCTGAAAGGTAGCTATTATTGGGGCAGAAGAGGCATGTACAAGCAACAAAAATTCATCAGTTCAGCAGCTCCAGTTGTGTTTTGTGACCTGCCACTGGAGCAGGATAGATCTGACTGTACATGCCCGTCGTGTTTGTTTATAGCTGAAGTGACTAGGAACGTGACACGTTGCAGAAGCTTGACATCTGTAACCAGCTATGCAGCTGCACTTCTCAAAGGCTGTTTTCCAGTTACAAGCTGGTGATGAAAAGCAATGATGTGTTTCCCTGTACTGGGGCTTACTGACTTCAGTATTTCCATTCACTGGTCTTTTTTAAAGGTCTCCAGCAGTGCCTTTCACTTCCTACGGCATGCATCACACCAGCTTGCTCAAACGGCACATAGCCCATCAGCCTTCTGTGAACGCTGACCCCGCTTCCCAGGAGATCTGGAGATCAGAAACACTGCTTCAGGTAAGCTGGATTTAAGGAAGAAAACACCCACATTTTTTGCTGCTAACTGAGGAATCTATTCTTTTTAAACCAGGGACAGTTATGCCATTTTGCTTTAGCTTGTTTTTGGAATTGAGCAGTGCAGCTGTTGCTTTCTGTTAGTGAAACAAAGAACCCCTGTGAAATGGTTAAGCTGTAATTTAGAAAGGCACTTCATATCTTTTTTTTTTAAGACTGTAACTGATGGCAAACATCTGAGTAATTTTTTTTTTCTTAATCTTACAGCAGTTCTATGCTCTAAGCAAAGGTTGAGCACAGAGAGGTTGGTTCTGTTCACCATCAGGGGAAGGGAAAGGAGAATCTGGACTTAACAGTTGTTCTGAAAGAAGTTCTTACCAGGTTGCTGACCTGAACTGTTGATGCTGAGCAGGTGCTGTCAGTATGCCAGCTCAGTCCTTTGCACTGACGAGGTGCTTGTCTGCTTACAAGCACAGCTTAGCTTTCAAGTTACATACTACAGTCTTCCCTTATACCTAGCTTGTGACTAACGACTCCTGGATTATTTCTCTTTCAAAAAAAAACCCTAGCTGAGAAAATATTTGTTTTGCAGATCTTTGTTGAAATGTGGCTTCATCATTATTCACTGGAAATGTATCAGAAAATGCAGTCCCCTCATGTCAAGGTAATAGTTTGTACTTCATTCACGAGCATCATCTGGTGGTTGACCTCTTCTCAGGAGTAAATCTCCTATTCTGTGGGGAATTTTTTTGTATATTGGTCTAAAGGAAGGAAGAACTTATCAGAGTATCTACATGAATGTGTCAGAATTGCTAATCCAGTTATGAAGAGTGTTGTGAATAAGTGTGTCATCCAGATTTGCCTTCATTGCAGAAGTTGTGTTGTTTTCGTTTTGGTTTTTTGTTTGTTTGGGTTTTTTTTTTTTTTAAAGATGAGTTTGTGGAATGGTCACAACAACCTGAACACTATTAATCAAACTGCTAGTGATGGGGAAGATGCCACTATAAAACCATAGTGTCACATCCCACTGGGGCAACATGGCTGCTAAAAATAACTAAAATGAATTTCCAGCAGTGATAGCAGCTTCCTGAAATGTCAATTAATGATTTCTAAGATTCGTAACCATTTTTTTGCATAAATCCAAATTAAAAAAGCAAATCTTACTAAACTGGCCTTCAGTATTGAGTGAATAAGCCATTTTTGTTGTTTCATATTCCAAAATAGGCTTTTCATCACCATGGTGTCAGAAGCAATTCTGTAGTTAAGAGAGCTCGGTGTCCTACAAGGTCTTGCTCAGATAACGCACCGTTTTAACCAGTTTGTGGTGGCCTGTTCAGTAACAAACTACTGCATGTGAAAACTGAGTGCTGGGGAGGCTAACGTCAAAGGCCTTACAAATCTAAAGGGAATTTGAAGGAGAAAATGTTGATCCTCTGAATTCCCTCTGGGCCACAGTGGGACTTTCATAGAAGGGGAGAGGATTATAAAAGCTACTCAGGATTTATTCCTGTGTGAAAGAGCAGTATGAGTTGATTGACCAAGAAATTCCGATCCTTCACTCCACAGGCTATAAAATAACCAGCACTTATATTTTGCTAGGGGAAAACACTGGAGAGCTGAAGTGTGATGGGTTTTGTCTTTCGTTCTTGAAGCTGAGGTCAAAATGCAAACTCACTAATGTTGCAAAGTCTCCACTTGGGCCTCCCAGCAGTATGGCTGTGCTACTGTGGTAGAAAGGCATTGCTTGAAGTACCTTTGGTCTGTCTGTCCAGTCCCTGTGCATCAAGTGCTGTGCTTAGGCCAGAAACAATGATTGCTTTAAACTTCTCTCCGCTGCTCACGCTCTGTATTTCAGATACTCTCTTTTAACACTAGGGAGACACAGTTACAATGAGTACCAATTTTATGGTGGAATAGGGCCTAGTTAGAGCTTAAAATCATCACTTCAGGGTCCTCCTTCAAGGTATGTTGAGCCACAGCTTGAGGCTGTAACTCCCTGATGGTATTTTAGTTTCATCTTTGATGGGCAGTAACCATAGGCATGTAAAAAAGGAAGTCTTTGCTCTTTGGGGTTAGAACACTTGAATAGGTGACCAGAATGCCCATTTATGGATGTCCTGGGGAAAAGAATCTTCCTGCAGGACTGAGGAAAGGTTCCAGAACAGTCCAGGCCTATTCATAAGCCTGCAATGCTTAAACTAAGACTTGTAAACCGGTCTCAGGGTGGGCTGAAGGAGAATAGTCTGCTTCATGGTTCCTCACATGAGGAAGTACAATATGTAGAAATGCAAGTTTTGTTGTAACATCAGGGTTGAAGGGCTTGACTGGAAACCCAAGATCACCCTAAACCTTATTATTAATAATTATGCAGGTTCACTTGATTACATTTAGCCTTCTGTGGGTTTGGAAGGAAGGGTGATTAGTGACCATTCATCCATGGATCTAGAGGTGTTTGACCATCAGTGACTTGAAATGGCTACATACCTGTATTGGAAGGTGGGATGAGGTTCCCCCGAGCTTGTCCTTTCTTTGTCCAGCAGCCAGACTTGTTTGCTTTGATGGGCCAAGTCTCGAGGAATGCAGATTTTTTTCCTTAAACCTCGTTAATATAAAGAGAAGCCTGTGATGACAAGTAGAGGATAGGGGAATGGGATGAATAGTAAATAGTTCTTTTTGAGAAGATGTACTCCTTTTCTACTTCCCTGCTTTGAATTCTGTCTGGTTCCTGTGTGAACCTTAGGTTGATACTATTTGCTATGCTGAGTTTCACTGTTTTCCCTATTAATTCAACTATTTTAACATTCTGTTACATTGTCTATTTGCTTTTTCTTTCTTGGATGATCCAGAGCCCAAGTGTTCAGCATCTCTTCCTATTGCTTTCTCCTGTAATCACCATGAACCCTTAAAAATAAGTTGTTTGATAAAACTTTGAGTTTTATCAAACTTCCTGACCTGCCAACGCCAGGTGCCACAGACCCCAGCACTGCACGTGGCAGGCTCTTGCTGGTTCCTGTGGCAGGGGAGTTGGTTATGAAGCAGATGGTGTGTGTGAGCTGCTGGGGAGCTTGTAGTAAGAGTCCTACCACTCTTAAGAGCATAAAACCTACAGGTACCGAACTGGCACTAGAGGAGATTGGGTAGGGGCTGTCCAGAGACGGCAGAGGTGTGATCTGGAGAGTTAGTTTAGGTGCCTGACAGTGGTCGTTGGGATCTGTGTAGTGCACATTTTTTGTTTTGTGTTTTTTCATGAATTTCATACATGTGTGTCACTGTCACTACAGTATCCTCTTCACCTCCACATTGTCCAAAAAATACTCATTACATTCTTCATCCAAGAAGGGATCTGGCTGAGGCTTGCAGAGACATCAGTGTTAAGGCAAGATGCCTTTTGCCTCAGCGTGTAACACTGCGTTAGGTGTGTCTTTTGCCTTTTCATACAGGTGATGTTTCCCTGAGAGGAAAAGTAATTTCCTCTTTCGAGGAAATGCCCAAGACCTCCCAAATGCCCCTTAAGTAGAAAGAGAAGACAGAGGATTTGTCAAACTGGAAACTTATTGGACAGGCTCACAGTGATTATGAAAAGACAAACTTACTTTCTTCCTGTTCCTTGGGAAGACAAAAGTAGATATTTCCGTTTCTTCCCCGTATACCAACCCTTCTCCAACAGTACAGGAAGAAATGACAGAATTTTCAAAATAGTGTTAACAAAGCTTGCAGAATATAGAACACTTCCCCATTACTTAATAAAACACCCCAACAGTGTGCAAGTCCTTGTGGCTGCGGTTCAGTTAACTTCTGAAGTGGGGAGTCTGTTTGGCAAAAACTCCCAGTCCCCTAGCAGTACTTGCTCTGAGGGCAGCAAAGAGAACAGCCGCAGCCACTTACAGCTCTACTCTTCTGACACCTGCTCCCAGTTGTACTTCCAGGTTGATAAAGGCTATGAAATACTGTGGAATCAATCTACTGAACACCAGAAAGAAGAGGATACTGTGGCTGCAGTTGTTATGTGATATGTTGTCCCTGACTGTATTTGTGATGTTCATTTTTCCCCCACTCTTCTTCCTTGGGCTCATTCTCACTTTTTTTTTTTCTCTTGCTCTCTTCTCTCCTTTTTTCCCCTCCCCCCCTTCCTTTTTGTTTCTGTTGTCTCAGCTGGAGGTTCTCCACTACCGACTCAGTATCTCCAGTAAACACCACGGTAGTCCTGCCCAATCCAGCTACCAGGCCCTCCACGCATACCAAGTATTATCATCATTTCATTTTGTTTCCTTTATAAAAATCTCGTTCCATCATATAATCTGCAAAGTGTAGTGGTGCCAGCTGCAGAGCAGCTTTTTCTCCTGAGATGTGGTTTTACAGCTTCACTGAGAACACTGCATTGAGATGTACTAAATTTTCAGTGAAAACACGTACTGAAAGGTATTGGCAAAGATCATAAAATCATGGAATGGTTTGGGGTGGAAGGGACCTTAAAGATCATCCAGTTCCAACCCCCCTGCCATGGGCAGGGACACCTTCCACTAGACCAGGTTGCTCCAAGCCTCATCCAGCCTGGCCTTGGGCACTTCCAGGGATCGGGCATCCACAGCTTCTCTGGGCAACCTGTTCCAGTGCCTCCCCACCCTCTCTGGGAAGAATTTCGTCCTGATAGCCAATCTAAACCTCCCCACTTTCAATTTAAACCCGTTACCCCTTGTGCTGTCACTACGGACCCTTGTAAAAAGCCCCCCCAGCTTCCTTGTAGCCCCTTCAGGCACTGGAAGGCTGCAGTAAGGTCTCCCCGGAGCCTCCTCTTCTCCAGGCATGGAGAAAGTAGTTAAAATCTAGCATATTATGAGGACTAATTGGGAATTCTGTATTTGGAGCTGCATTCTTGTAATGGATTGTACAAAGAGGTTTATCAGCTACGCTGGCGTTTTTTGACACCAGAACTGGCTTTCCCCGATGGCAGATTTCTGCCCCCCACCCCTGCACACCAGGCATTTAAGCAAAGTTTGCATGGAAGGGATGATCAGAATTTGCATGGCTGCCACCTCAAATTAAGGTAGGTAACATCTAGGGTGTTTTAGCCAGTGAAATGTCATTGGATAGCACTAAATTTGTAGTGGCAATGTGAACTTGACTGTCCAGTTTTGCCAAAGGACACAAGTGATACATTTGCAGATTGTTCAGGAAATGTGCATGCAAAAACATTCCTGTTGGAACAGATTGCTGATTCCTCTTTCTCTACTTCAGCCCTTTATTCACTGGGACTTCATTCTGGGAGAAGGGAGGGCTGAGTATATGTACTGAAAAGCTCTTTAGTACTACCTGGAATTTTCCTGATGTTTAATCCTTTATAACAAAACGTGCTATGATATCTCAAAGTACTGCTGAGAAAGGAAAACAGGAACCACTACTGGTCTTTAAATCTTTTTTGCTATTATGTTTATGTAATCAGTGTGTTAAGAGAAGAATGTCATACATCCATCCTGTAAGATAAGGTTTGACAACAAAAACACTTGTGAGGAAAACCACTTTTTAAAGCAGTGATGTTCCTAGTGGTGCTGATCCAGGCTAAAAGAACTGCTAAGTGGAAGAACTCCCAGTGTCACCTGAAATGATGTATTGAGATAGCGGTACTGGTGGTTTTGTAAATTCAAAAGGTACCTTCAAGAAGAACCTAGAAGTGTGTTAAAATTACACCCTTTCAAGGCCTATAGCAGAATCTTTAACTCCTCTAATTGCTTTTGGAGATCCTGATCTAAACTCCTAGGATAAAGTAACTTCTCAGAGTTCTACCCTCTTAGCTAAACTCTCCTCTGAACTGTAGAGCTAAACATGCTGGCGTACCAGGAGCTGCCAAGAACACAAGAGCAGCCTTCATTAGAACTGGTAACTGGTTATCCTCTCTCTCAGAAGACTCTTGGATCTGGCTGTACCATGTGACTATCATCAAGCCTTGAATCTTTTCCTGGAGTGAACTTTACACTGTATGAAAAATCTTAAGAGATTGTAAAAACACGTCTGTTTTGCCTCAGAGAGAGGACACACAGCCTAGTCCCCCTGCCCCCAGCACTGGAAATCCTGTTAATTGGATTTAAGAAGCAGAAGCTTTTTGTTTAAAAATGCCTGCCAGGCCCCTAGAGTCATAGTCGGCGTGTTACCTCAGCCTGGCTGCGTTTGGCATCCTGGAAACATCTGGTAGCCGTTGTCTAATACACTCCAGCATCTTCCATTACACTTGCAGCTGTAACTTCTGTTTCATGTACATTTTCCCAACTCCTGAGCAACATGAGAGCTGTGAAATTTAAAATACAAATGAGATCTTAAAAATCTGCCTTCAGGAGTGGATTGAGATGAGTTCACTGCTCATAAAGCAGAATACAGCAGCAGAGGAGCTAGTGCTTTGTCCCCAGATTCTGCAGCAGACCAGCTCTGGCACTGGGTGCCCAGGAGAATTAGCTCTTTTTTACCTCATTCATCTCCCTGCTACCTCATACACTCACTCATTTATTAGTAACATCACCGTGGCTCACCATCACTCCTTGTGCTACTCCTGCCCAGGCTGCTTCTACCCATAACGATGCTAGAAGCCACAGGATCATGCAGGACTTGAAGCAGTTCTTACTCTTACTGTAACTCTTCCTAGAATTACTCTTTCTTGTAAGGCAGACGAGTACCAGCATAGGAAGGAGAACTCAGTAAAGCCAGCCAAGAGCATAAACAAAGGATCTGTTGTGCTGTCCACAGCAATGAACTTAGAACCATAATGAAAGCCTGAACATTCTTTTTTCAGGAAGGGGTAAGTCAAAATCTACAACTTATTCTGTTCTTTAATGCTAGGGCATTAGAGTACTGTAGATAACATGATTGGAAGAAAAAGTTATCAAAAACGCACTACTGTTTCGTAGTGAACTGATGGCAGAATATTGATGCAGCTTGTCCTGCGGAGCAAGTCTCTCTAAAGTGACGCGGCACCAAACTACAGCGAAGAACCTAGAAGGAAGAGAGCATTTCTTGTACTTCAAATTCTGATCTGAGAATACAATTTTCCTGAATTATCTCCTGGACCTTTAGCATATGACACTCATTATCTTCCTGTTTTTACTTTGAATCTAGGAGTCATTTAAGCCCACTGAAGAGCATGTGCTCGTGGTAAGACTGCTTGTGAAACATCTGCACGCTTTCAGCAACAGCCTGAAACCAGAGCCTCTCTCCCCTTCAGCCCACTCCCACAGTGCCAGCCCACTCGAGGAGTTTAAAAGGTATGCACATGAGTGGACAGTCTCTGAAACACATAGGGCTTCACCCTGACAAGCTCTGCTTTCACTGAGAGGTTGAATTGATGGGGTTTTGATGAATTGGATGGCTAAATACAGAAGGATGTTATTAAAAGTACATGGGAGCTAATGGATGATGTTTCTCACATCTAGTAGATAGGGTGGGGGCAGCTTCAGGAGGGGGGATGTCTTGCTGTTACATTAGTCTGTATCTCAGCACAAGTCAGAGAAAAGAAAATTTTACCAGAAAATTCTGGCCAAGGTTAGTGGAGAATTTTATATTTCTGTATTTGAATTGAAATTCAGTGGCCAGAAGCAGCTTCAGTTCAGAACAAGTTTGGCTCAGACCTTTCTGTATTTGCATTTGTGGAAATGTGCTGGGTTGTTGGTCGGTTGGGTTTGTGTGTTTTTAACATTTGCTTATGTTTTTTACATGTGACTGTCTCTGAATCTGTTTGCAGGGTTGTAATTCCTCGGTTTGTCCAGGAGAAACTTTATATCTTTCTGCAACACTGTTTTGGCCACTGGCCTCTAGATGCCTCTTTCAGAGCAGTACGTACCTGACCTGCTTCTCTTTCAAAATCTCTACTCAGAACCAGTAATTAGTTATTGCTGCTTAGCAGTTATGTCTTGGTCTTTGTTTTTTTCTAGAGCAGTGAAATTCTTGACATAACATGTACATTTAATATTAGAGAAAGACTGCCAATTGGACAGGAGAAGGAAGTTGAATAGAACCTACAGGTTGTTGGCTGATTTTCCTGAGACTGAAAATGGCTGTTGATTAAAAAGAAGTAGATGTTACTCTGAAAACAGAAACATTCTTGTAGGTCTGTCGTGGTTTAACT
>NW_010224680.1:0-357 GCF_000690775.1 Eurypyga helias
CCTCGCTCAAAAGCAATTATTATTACAAAAAAAAATAAATAGAAAACAATTAGTCTCCCTAAGCAAAGATAATCTATTGTCAGTAGCCGGGGCGGGCTGGGAGATGAGCACAATGCGGTGAGATAAGGGCAGGGAGCGGTGGGAAGAGGGTGTCTTTATGACTGTATTTATCTTTGATTAGATAAGTCGAAAGCGGTATTTTAAACACGCTCCAGAACGCTTTTGATTCCGGAACGAGTTCGCTCCGCGGGTGCTAATAACCATCGCGGGGCTCTTTAAAACCTGTTTGTCTCCACCGAGGACACTCGGATGTCGTCATGCTGAAAGGCTCGGGGTTCAGAGCAGCGCGGCTGGGGG
>NW_010224680.1:378-1429 GCF_000690775.1 Eurypyga helias
CCTGCCCGCAGCCTCTGCCCGCGATACGATATGGGAAAGGCCGGTCCCGATATTTTCCTAAATCCGGATTGTTGTTTTTCCCACGTACTTCGCGTCTCGGGGCTGTTTAAAATAAGCCCCTGCCACCCAGTCTGTGCAGTGACTTGACTATGTCCGCTGGAGTCAGGGCGCTGCTCTGCCCCGTGACCGTGTGTCTGGTAATTTTCCCTTGCCATTTTATTTTGGTACTTATGATGTTGCAGATGAAGTCTTAAAGAGCTGCAATGTCCTCCCAGAAGGAATGTCTGCTTGGAACAGATCCTTATTGACAAGGCAGCTGTGTGGGGACCGGAACGGAGCCTTAAACCCGGCTCTAAAATCAACTAATACCCTAAAGTCTGGAGCAAGTGCGCAGAATTATAACGCGTGGGCTCACAGCCGCCCGCGGCCGCGTCCCGGCGGAGCAGCGCCCTGCCCAGCCCGGGAGGTGGGCTCCATCCCCTCTTTGCTATTCATTTTTGATTTTTCTTTCTTTCTAATAAGGTGCTCAGTTTGGGAAAAGCACGGACCTGAGAGCTTGTACCTTCAGGATGAGGAGGAGAGAAATGCAAAGAGGGACTGAGGAAGCGCTTTACCATTTTGACGAGAGCGGTTTTCTCTTGCCCTCATATTTCTCCTTTTTTTTTTTTTTTCTCTCCCTTTTCTTTAAAAGGCCGACCAAAACAAACACCGTTCTTGCTGGGAATAAGCAAATTATCCCGGCGCGGCCAGCGGCGGAGCTGACAGGGACGGGCGAGGGCTGAGCCGAGGCTTCCCCGCCATTTCCGAGCGGAAATTTACTCTTCAATGTCACCAAAATTCCCCCAAGGAGGGGACAGATTCGCCGGGCTCTACCTGGGAGTTCCCCACTGCAGACGAGAACCGGTCAGCATCAATGTTAATTATTGCCCGGGGTCGGTGTCCCTAAATATCGGTAACCTTTCATTTTAAACCACGGAAAGAGGTAAATGAATTCCCAAAGCACCCCATCCCATGTAGCCCTTGAAAGTCACCCAGGAAAAAAAAAATGGTT
>NW_010224681.1:0-1168 GCF_000690775.1 Eurypyga helias
CATCCCCAGCTCCACAGGCAGCACCTGAGGTGTCCCCAAGCCCCCTGGTCCCACCTGCAGTGTCCCCTGGCCCTCGGGGACCAGCTGCAATACCAGCTGTGGCTCCATGGCCCCAGGTGCCACTTGCTGTGTCCCCTGATCCTCGGGTCCCATGTGCTGCAGTATCCCCAGCCCCACAGGCAGCACCTGCAGCGTCCCCACACCCCCTGGTCCCACCTGCAGCGTCTCCTGACCCTTGGGGACCAGCTGCAGCACCAGATGTGGCTCCAGGTCCCCAATCCCTGGCTGCAATGTCCCCGAGCCCCCCGGCTGCAGCATTCCCGGGCTCGTGGCCATCACCTGCAGTGTCCCCAGGTTCCCAGAGGTGACCTGCAATGTCCCCGGGCCCCTGGGCTGTGGCGTCCCTGGGCTTGTGGCCACCACCTGCACTGTCCCTGGGCTCGGGGACTGCAGTGTCCCCAGGTTCCCAGAGGTGACCTGCAATGTCCCCGGGCCCCTGGGCTGTGGCGTCCCTGGGCTTGTGGCCACCACCTGCCCTGGCCCTGGGCTCGGGGACTGCAGTGTCCCCAGGGTCCCAGACATGACCTGCAACGTCCCCAGGTTCCCAGAGGTGACCTGCAATGTCCCCGGGCCCCTGGGCTGTGGCGTCCCTGGGCTTGTGGCCACCACCTGCCCTGGCCCTGGGCTCGGGGACTGCAGTGTCCCCAGGGTCCCAGACATGACCTGCAACGTCCCCAGGTTCCCAGAGGTGACCTGCAACGTCCCCGGGACCCCGGGCTGTGGCGTCCCCGAGCTCCTAGGCTGCTGTGTCCCCAGGCCACCAGGCTGCAGCTGCAGCGTCTCCAGGTTTTCCGTGGCAGCCACCAACTCCTCTTCCGTCTGCCACGACTCATTTGCCTGCCTGCAGGGAGAGCGGATGGGTCAGGGTCCGGGGGTCACGGGGCTGCAGGCAAGAGGGTCCCCCCTTCCCGCGGGGCCACGGAGGGACCGAGGTGTCCCCCTGCCTCACCTGGAGGACACGCGGATGAGGCGCCGGTTCAGGTATTTCTTCTGCTCCATCAGGCTCCCTGGGGACGGAGAGGAGAGGTGAGGAGGGGGCGGTGGTGGGTGCTCCCTGGCATCACACCGCGTGGCATCGGGATGGGCCGTACCCTCCTGCCGCTGGCTG
>NW_010224682.1:0-243 GCF_000690775.1 Eurypyga helias
GGAAACCATGCTAAGGCACCGTATCTCCTCTCCCTTCCCTCTCTTTAATCCTGACCCATAAGCTCTGCTCAGCTCCTCATCCATCCCCACTGCAGTTCCACACACTCCAGCGGGTCTCTGACATAGAGAGCAACGCCCTCCCCCGGCACGTCTCCCCTGCCTGTCCTTCCTGAAGAGCCTGTATCCTTCAATTCTGACACTCCAGACGTAGGAGCCATCCCCCCATGTTTCCACAATGCCAGC
>NW_010224682.1:523-1548 GCF_000690775.1 Eurypyga helias
CTATCAATGAGCCCTGCCAAGTCGTGGGCAATCGGTTGCACACATATAAAAAGCATTCCAAGGAAATCTCTTTCTCCTTTTCCCATTGGAGACGGAGGAGCACCCTCCAGATGGCTTCTGGAGCCCGGGGGGCTGGTTGGGAACCTCCTCCCAAGGGGGCTGGAGCGAGGGTTGGACTGCGCAGCGAGGGGGAAAACCTCACCGGTTTGTTTAGCACTGGTTTGTTTATTATTTTCCTGGTTTACTGCTGGTGCTGCAAAGAGGCTCTGGCCTTTGCAGAGTTGCACGGAGTTGTGCAACCATCCCAGACCAGAGAGCGGCACGCCCTTGGTAGCGCAGGACACCCTTAGGTCTCCCTGTCTCCTCCTATAGCTCTAGGAAATGGCTCCTATAGCGGGTAACTGGGAAAAGGGAGGTACAGGGGAGCACCCGAGCACCCTGGTGAGCAGCAGGACCCGGGTGGCTGCTATCTCCTGCTTGGATTTCCTGAGGGTTTATCCCTGTTGGAATCATGTTCCCCTGTAAAACCGGGCAGGTTCCTGTGGCTTCTGTTCCCTACAGGTAGATGGCATTGACGCGGTCGCCTCCCAGCCTCGTGAGTGCGAGCAGTCAGGATGCGGCCCTGGCACTAACCCTCTTCTCCTTGGCTGCAGCACCAAGGGGCTGCGGCAGTGATCCCTGCCCCGGGGCCAGCGGAAAACTGGTGCTGGGCCAGGCCCATTCAGGTTCTGGGGGCAGAAATCCCTGGAATCAGGATGTTTGGTGCAGGTGGAAGATGCTGTTTGGGGTTTGCTGCTTCCTGGCTGCAGGCACAGCCTTGGGGAAGGGTGGTGGGTGCTTGGAGAGGGGTGGAAAGGAGTTGGGAGGCGTCAGTGCCTGGATCTCCACCCTCCCGGCTCCCTCCCTGTGTCCCATCCTTCCTGCAGCCGTTCTTCTACCCCTAACGTCACCTGCTGCCCAGGTCCCAGTTGTGCTCCCCGTTGCGTGTCCCCCCCCTTGGCACAGCCCCGTGGGATTTTGCAGCA
>NW_010224683.1:0-15129 GCF_000690775.1 Eurypyga helias
CGCCAGCCCAGCGCCTGCGCTCGCGGTGTGCGGTGCTGTCCCAGCTGATTCGCCCTCGAGTAGCAAAAAAGTCTGTCCCAGCCCAGTTACACTGCACTGTTTCATTGAATTAAGATGTTTCACCTGAATTACATAGGACTTTTTATCTCTTATTAGAAGGGCGGGGGCGGGGGGGTGGCAAACTATTCAACCATTCCAGTCACCCAGTTCTTCCCAGTACCCCAGAGGCTTCAGTCAGACCCCAGCTTCAGTAAACCAGAGAAAGCACTAGGAGTAACAAGCACACAAAACAACCTGCTCTAAAGAGCTTACATCTTCAAGAAACACAAAGAATTTAAGTAAAAAAAAAAAAAAATATTATCCACTTGATGGATAGGGAATTTATAACCAAAACGGTACAACTCGCCTAAAATGAGAGAAAAAACCTGCAGCAAAAGGAGGATTAAATTCATGTGCAGTATCCACAACCTCCTAGTCATAAGACCAAGTCTCATTTTATTTGCATAGCTGAGGTGGGAAGGGTAGCAAACTAATTAATTACAGTACAGGCGTGACAAAATGCAGCTTTCATTTGGGAAGCAGCATCTTCAAAAGAACAAACTTCCACCCTTCTATCCGAAAGCCACCCCAACCTATCCACTTCATATCCACGTCGATGATTTCAACAGCGAAGGAAGCGTTAGTCTGCAAAATTCACACTCCGATTCCCAGGAACTACAAGGAACGTTAGGAGCCACCACTTCAGCCATGAGAAAAAGAAACTAAATCGCTTCTGAGGTCTCCTAAATCTACCAATTCCACAGGTACTAATGTCAAACACCAAGCCAGAAGACAGGATAAACAGGAATTAAGATCCCTGGGAATCCACCAGTGCTATGATCCACCACGGGAACACACTGGAAGCAATTTAGTTCTGGTACATTCTGATCCATTAGGCAGTGTCAAAGCTTGCTCTAACATTTTGAGGAGTGACTGTGGCTTGCGTTGACTCAAAACCCTGGGGTGCATATTTTGCAAACGCTTCTGGACCAAACACCTAACACGCAGCCTTCCCATACGCATTCAAGTCCTGTGCCCCAGCAAGGTACGACTCTTCCTGCTTCCTACCGCCTCCAAGAGCGGTGCTGCAGGATTCGGGCTGCATCGCTGGTGCTAAAGCAGAGGAGTGTTCTGAAGTCAGATGCCGATCCCACTCACACTGCAGTTCGGACTGGGAACACTGCAGGAACCTAACTACTCCAGTGTACCCTACCGATCGCGGTCGGTGGGAGAGGGTACGCAGCGGATTTCGGTGAAGCAGCCCCCTTTCATATTGGAAAGTGCTGGTTTCCAAGAGCGAACGGAAAAATAGCTGCAAGGTCCTTAGGATCTAAATCTAGTCCCCAGAGCAAAGGTCACAGCAGAAATGATTTATTCAGCATAAGAACTTTTGGAATTCATTCAAGGAGAAGAAAAAAAAAAACCACCAGCAACAACACAGGCTGATATTTTTTTCCCACTGAACTATTTCTTTCTTTTTAAAGAGGGATACAAGTCACCATGATTTGCCAAACACCAGTGAATTCTGCCTGCCTACAGCAATAAACAAGTAAACCGACACAGTAGTCTAAGCATCAGTCTCTGGAAGTATAAAAAGCAAGTAAGCTGGGAGAGGAACAAAAAAGGGGGAAACACTGTACTGCTGATGGGGTTATGTTCCTTTGTGGCAACTTAGAACGGAGCCTCCGAACGCAGCTACGTTTGGTGCGTGTTTAGCTCAGTGCAACACTGGACACAGGTTACAACCTCAAGCGACCTGAACGCTTCGTGAGTCAGTGAGGTTGGTAGGACGTGCCTATGGCGTGCTCAGGGCACAAGCACAGCACAGACAGGGTACCAGATACAGCCACTTGGCCGGTTCAAAACAGAGAAACGATGGAGTTGCTGTAGCACAGACACCAATGTCTATCTCTACCCAGTAGCAACGTCCCTCCTTCCTTCTTCACTGCCCTTAGAGGCACCCAAAATGGTTATTTTAACCTGTGCCCACTCATTACAGCAGTGTGCCTCCGAGTACCATACAGAGCTTGCATCCTCTCGGGCTCCAAACCCCTTTACCCTGCAGCTCCTTTGCTGTCGAGGGAGCCCACTCGCCACGCGTGGGCTGCTTGTACAGTAGAGCAGGTGAGAGGCTCGGAATGTGGTGCCCTCCCAAATCTGCTGTATTTGAGTAGGCCACTGCCTTTGTGGGAGCTGCAAATCAAGCGCAGAACTTACCAGACCTGAGCTACACAGCTTAACCTAAAACTGAGATCCACCTCTGCTCTCACACCTGATGATAATCACCTACTATAGCGTTGAAGACGTTGGGCTTTTTTACACCGTACAATGATATCTTGTTTTAGCCGTGTAGACCCCCCCCACAGCTGGGATTACAATGCAGATGGACCTCCTGAGCACCAGCCGCACTCTTCTCATACACTCCTTATTTTTAAAGAATTTTTTTTTTTTTTTAAAGCAAACCTGTAGTTCATTTTAAACTGAGAAAAAAACCACCACGAAGCCAACACTGAACTGAGTCTCTTAACTGTATTTATTGGCCTGAACGATAGCAGAGGGTTGCAAGCTGCAGTTCAGAAATTATATTCCACCTGCTACCAAGTTCTTAAGCATAGCTGTTTTCTCTGGAAGAAAAAGTAGCTCCCTAAGTAAACAGAAACACTGGTGCCCAGATTCCCAAGCTAGTTCAGAACACACAGCTAGTTCGGAACTCCAGCAGTTCCCTGCTTGTCTGAAAGACAAAGACCGGCCCCACTGAACGTAGCTCGGGAGAGTGGCCTGTTCCGTTAAGCTCCTGGGAAGTTGTACTCACTGCTGTGGAAATGCTGGAGGATGACAGACCGGACAATGAACTTCCCTGTGCACAGACACGTGCAGCGCAACGCTGTTACTGTATTTGCGTTAGGTGTGTTGATTTAGATGTAGCACACAGGATTACCCCTCACTCCACAAACCTTGTTTAACTGGATAAAGGGGTGGAGCAGAGAAACTGCGCAGAAGAGGGAGTCGTTTGACAGACGCTGCACTACTGATAAGCAGTAGAACAAGGAAAAAATTAGCTTCGAGTTTAGCTTCTATTCACCACACTGGACTAAACCACGCCACCTCCACGCAGCAGGGCGATTTCTAATCATTTCTTTCCTCTGTGACTGCCTTTGAAACAAAGTGAAAACACCTTTATCAGGCTGTGCCCCTTATTTCTCTCATCCACCTTGTTATTACCCCTACTGAACTCCAGATTTCACTTGCAATTTTGACACACACACACAGGGAGATGAAAGGGAAGAGCCGTGATGCACATTTTACACATAGTCTTTAAAAAGAATAACCCTGTTCTGGCTAAGATTCACTTCCATTGCATTTTACATCAACAGATCTCAAATCCCCGCAGAAAGCATCAGAATCTTCAGTTTGCATGAGAATGGACAGCTTGCTCAAGCTGACAAACTCAGTTAGTGGCAGGAGCTGCCCCCTTCATGGTCGTAAGTCACAGGCTAACACACTGCCTTAAATCACACAGCTTTGCCAGCAGGAAGGCAAGCGTCAGAAAATTTGGACTTCAGATTGGAAAGTTCCCAACTGCAGACTCATACCCAACATCAACGCAGCCAAAAATAAGCTAGAAATCTCACAGAAAAGGTCAAGATGGCATATCTAGGACTTCTGCTTCTAGACAAGAAACTGCCCCCACACCCACACAAACAACCCGGTTTGCTGGAATTTCCAACTTTGTCCCCAGCCGCAACTTCTAAGTACAAAATTAAAAGGGAAAACCATGGGGTAAAGGGAGCAGAAGAGGCCCATCACATCATCAAAGTTCCAAAATTATTTAGATTGACTCTGGGACTGAAAAAAAATGAGGAAAATAATTGTAGATCTTTATTCAAGCCAGCTTGACCATTCTGAACACCAGAACAAATTCACAAGAAACGCGATGACAAATAATTCTTCCTAGAATGTAGATAGAACAGGCCAGGCACATTCAGACATACAACCTGCATCCCCAATCAATCCACTTCAGCATCAGCCCTCCCCTGGCCCCTTCTACCAGCTGCTTAAGGGAAAAGAAGCTCTGTAAACAGTTACCGTGGAATAACAAGAAGCAAGGGAGGTTCCTCCTGGCTTTTCCTTATTTACTGTTCCTCTTCTGGAGATCTTTGTTGTGTACTTTTTTCTGAAACAGCTCTGTCTATTCTTTTTTCCTTTCTGAGCCTTGCTGAACTCCAGATCTCAAAGCACACTTGGAGTGGGTGAGTTCCACTGGCTAACGCTCTAAGTCTCCACAAACGCACACAATTTTTTCTGTGCCAGCTCGTGATTTAACAAGCCGCTGCTCTCCCTGCTCATGCCGTTTACGGAGAAACGGACAAGCAGAACCTGGATCTGGGACCACGTAACATACAAGCTGCTGTTCTACATAAAGCTGCTCACAGTCCCCAAACCACCCATTTTAACCCTGCCTGATATAACTTACTAGGCAGGTAAGGGCACTTCTGCCTCTATTGCCTCCTTCCTCCCCAAAACTACAGAACTTCTACAAAACTACTGTTATTTTCCTAAAGAATATTATTGATGCTGCCAGGTTGCACAAAGCTTCCTCTGCTCAGTAACCCATTGGATCATATTCCTGGTGAATGGAATATATTCCCGATACAGACATGGAATATTAGGTCACAATGAAGAAGATACACATAGAACTTAAATTAAGAAATAAACATCAGCAAATTTGTCAAGGTAAGCCCAGGTGGCCTAGAGCTAACCATCGCTTAGGCTAGCATTTTGTAAAGAGTCACGAAGCACATACATCCCTGAACGGCAGACGCTGGCAGATCACCACCAGGAAAGACCCTCAGCCACCTCAAAGCGCACACAACAATTTGGGGTTGCTTTAGTGTGAAAAAGAGGCTCTTTCCTACCTGTCAATGATCACAGGGTCAGACGGAGTCTCATTTCTGTTGCCGCAACTCTTCTTCTCACAGCACCGACTAGAGAGAGAAAGAAAAGCAAAATTAAAGAATTACTGGGACAGTCGATAGCAAAGCACCCAACTAAAAGTCTTGTCTGCAACCCTTGAGGACTCAATATACACCTAAGAGAGCGACTGAGAAAATTCTGGCTATGTTTTTCAGAAGGGAGAAGAACTAAGGGAATTGAGTGCCCAAATCCTGTTTGATTCCAGCTGGACTTTGGCACTTGACTCCCCCATCGCCTCTTCTGAAAGTCCCAGCCAAAAATGAACAAGCAACATGGTCACACTTTGGATTAAGGTGCTATTTATAAAGGCTTAATAAATGATTAACAGATGTCATAATGACATTATAGGCATGAGTATCATGGTTAAAAGTCCATCATAAAAAGGTGTTAGAGCTGACTATAAGCCACCTACTGATTTGATACATTCTAAGAACTGATTTGATGATTATTAACTATCTAGTGACCCCTAAGTTTCATACACTCACAGAAAACTTCAACACTGTAGAAGCACCAACGAAAAACAGAAACTGAACATACTCAGATCCCACTAAGGACCTGAAGAGAGAGCTTTTCAGGTTGGCATTTCCCCAGTAAACCCCTTTGCAGTCGTTTCAGTGGTGATAAGCCCTTCAGATGAAGCATGCATCGATACACATTTTATACCTTGTGGCCACCAACATGACTGTATAGAAATAAGAACGCTCTGACGAACTCACTACATGAAACAAATAGATTTATCTGACATGGGAAGGAAATGCAAGATAATGCTGTCGCCCTCAGGAGCTCGCAGGAAGGTTCTGCCTGCAGAATGATGCCCGTGTCACGTCCACATCTGTGCCCGTGTGTGTGCACACGTATGCAAAGACGACTGTGTGTGTATGTACAGCTGTGTAGATACACACACACATATGTCAGAAGATGGTACAGAACAATACAGCCTACACTCAGGAACTATTTGATGTTCTTCACTCGCAGCGAATTAAACTTTCTTCAGGAAAGCACAGAACCACTCCATTTCCTTTTCCCATTTTTAATAATAAGTGATAAACAAACAGAAATTGAGACATGTCATTGTTCAGTTTCCAGGAGCACAGGTGATGCTCCTTGCATGTACACCAGCTTGAGTGCCAAAGGTTTAACAGACTTTAAAAACGGTCCTTGCTCCGAAATCCTCAATTTCAAAAATTTGTAGCAACACGGACGTCTGTTAGAAGACTTAAGCTGCTTGATGAGCAGTTTGTTCAAACCAAAGCGAACGGGAGAGGGAGGACGGAGGCGTCCCAGACTTGACGCAGACTCTGTCCGAAGTCCCGTATGCCTCAGCAGCCACCAGAGCAGATTCTGCCTCCAAGTTCCGCAGGGCCTTTCCAAACCGCACTTTTCACATTCTGCTCAGGTGGTTCAGATTCACGCAGACGGAATCAAGAAACTGTTAGCTGTTTTGTACAGTGCTATAATAGGTGCTGAATAGATTTGCAAAACTCTCAAGTCAGTCTGAATCCCACAGTTTTCCAATTCCAAGCAGAGGAATTAAAAAAAAAAACCCACCTCAACCTAACAAACAAACAACTTGAATCCACTGCAGGCAGTACAAAATAGGAAAGAGTAGCTTTTTTCCCTGCCTAATATTAAATTATAAATACCTAAAATAAGCACTTAGACAAAAAACCTCTTTCAGAGATGAAAAATTTCAGATGCATGCATTTTCTCCTTAATTTGCGGTGCAAGTTGAAATTACCCAGCAAGATGAGCTACGACTAGCAGATCTATTTGAATAGCAGCTCTAACTGTTTCAACATTTTTACATTCCCTTTGCCTCAAACCTGCACTTATTCATCGATGCTAGTCCTTTTAAAATAAAAGGATACACTAAATATTTAAAAATCCCTGGGGCACACCCTCTAGCTGCTGTAAATTGTCATAGCTCCATCGACTTCAGTGAAGCTATGGTAATTCACACCAGCCAAGCATCTCCCCACTCCCTCCTTCTCCCAACTTTAAGTGCATCTTTTATGCATTTCACTGCCTAATGATTGTTTATAAAGAATTGCATATTTTTCCACTCAAAGCCAAGATTTGAGATATTTTCTACAGAAAAAAATAAACCACCCCCAAAAAAGCAGAAACCCCTCACTCAGAAGAGTATAAATCTGGCGTGTACTTCTGGCACGTCCAGTAGAACACCACGTTGGAAATGACACTGGAATAAATGCCTTCCTGGCTTACACCCACCGAAACAACAAAAGGAACGCAATTTTAAACACAGCTTTGTAGTGTTTTCGTGATGGTTTTTATGCTACAGCTAGCTGAAACAGCAGTCACCCCCTCTTTGCAATAATACCCAGTGAAACACCCTTTAGTCGTGCAACTTACGCAGATGGTCACAACAATGGTTTCTGATGGCGCTACACTGCAGTGGCGCCCAGGCAGAATACGCTAGCAGTACCTGCACCTCATCTCGTCAGCTCGCACACCCTTCCCACAGAGGCTGCCGGTTCTTGGCACAGCGTTTTCCACCGAGTTCCGGGACACTGGAGTGCAACATGGCTGGGTTCCGCAATCAGCGCTTTGTGGCTCGTTTCAGTTTGCAGTGCTTAAAACTTGTCCTTCTAAAACTGTGGCTTACAGCTAAAGTTCTCTAAATATTTTAAATATCTACATTCTCACCACACTCGGGTAACAGATTTTTGTTAAAGCAGTAGATTATTTTTTTCCCCATTGACCATAATACTGTTTGAGCCCAAACATACATGAAAAGATTTCTTGATTAGGGAAAACAGTCACCCACTTCCAGCGAACCACACGTCAATCAGAGTGCTTTTAGAGACTGAGGATGTTTCAGCCCAGCATTTTAGCACAAGTACCTCTCAAATCTTTAAATCCCTGTTTCCAAGTATTTCACTGCGGTATCCAAGCACTAACATTTCCACTGGGTTTGTTTTACGAGGGCCGTATGTAACAGGATTGACTTGCTCCAATTTTACTCAATGGCAAAAATCACAAACTCTGGTGGTCCAGGATCAAGCCTGCAATATTCTCTTAAAGCAAATTATTGGCGTGACTTCACCAATATTTACATTTCTGCTATGATATTGTGCTAAGAACATACCTGTAGAGATGCTCATTTGCTTAAAGCAAGAATATCAAGGGCTAAGACTTCTATTTTCTACACCTTTTCTTATTATACTATACACTCTAACTGGATCTGTGTGGGAAAACCAATGGTTCACATTATGAACACTCCTGAAAAAGACTAAAAACAAACACAGAAACCAAAAAGAAGCTAGCACAGACACCACCAGATCTACAAACTGAACACTCCAGAATGCTCATGTCAAAAGCAAGCTCCATCCTTTCCCTCCTCACACTTGACTAAAATGGTTTTAAAATTCAGCCCTCAACTTCCCTCCCCTCACACCCCACAGAAAAAAATAAAAAAAAAAAATCTGTCTCTAATTTCAAACTCAAATAAGCTCACAGCATGGTGGCCTTTGTTTTGTTTTCTTCTCCCCAACTCCTCCCTGCAATTGCATAACAAAAGTGTCTAAATTCACACCATCTGGCCGATAAAGACACAGGCCCCAGTGGCCGCCTGGCCCAGCTGATTAGAGCTCCTGTCTAGCCTGAGCCTTGTGGCGAAAGTCACAGCTGTGGGGCTCGCCTGCGCTCAATACAGCTCTGTTATTAGCCAGCTGTAGGCCCTGAGACTACTTCTGTTCACATTATAATACCTTTTAACCCTCTGAGCATTGAGGGCATGGGGGGTTGCTGGCAGCAGCATAACAACTAGTTTCCTCTTGGTCGATAATTGGAAAAAAGGAAGAGGAGACAAAAAGTTACTCCAGGAGAGGAGACTGTTTACCTTGATTTCCAACCGTCGGGGGAAAGAGCGTGTGTTTAAGAGAGACCCACCTAATAGGAACAGCTCCCATTAGGCCGTAACAATCCAAAGGAGAAATTTCAGATCTGCAAATAAATAAATAGAGCCTCTCACTGAAGCACTAATTATCGAGAGTTGAGAGTTGAACTTTCAATTGGTGTGACAGATTGTTGTAGCCGTATCAATATTTAGACAACTTTCCTGCTAAGCGTGCATCTGTCACCGTCTGAGCGGGAGCTGCGGTTTCGGGTGTGCTTGTCTCTGTACAGCGCGAGTATCTGCGGGTGTGATTACACACAAAACAATACCCAAAAATGCCTACCTTCGGCTAGCGAGGACTGGAAGAAGAGGAGCAGAAAGACAGGCAGACCCTTCTTTTTAAAAACACCAAGCATCAATTTGGACAGCAGAGTGGGTACAGTGCATTAAATTTTCATATACTGTTACTAATGCAAACTAAACTAGGGGCTTTAAAAATTGATGCTGCCACTTAAGCAGCACACAGTGAGGCAGATTTGATTATTGTACTTAAAAGAAATAAAATAAAATGTCAAGTTTAACTAGCGTTGGATCCATTCCCTCGGCATTATTCAAAGTGATACGTGTAATGCCTCTTCAGAATACGCAGAATCCTGCTCGGAGGTACTTTAGGAAAACACGACATTTAAAATCAAATGTCTTGATTAGGTTGCAGAGCGCTTTTGATTTTGTTCACTAATCTCTGTTTTACATGGAAAGGATGTCCCGGAGTTGTAATTCTTCCTTGGCTAATCTATCAAGCAGGAGAGCACAGCATAATCGGAATAATGGTTTACATTCGTAGAACACCCCCTGCACGCAGCACGGAACGCATTACAAGCATCAGTGGAGCGCAGGTACGTAAGAGCTGAACAAAGTGTTCGATGCCATAAAGGCATGAACAGGAAGCAGGGGAAAAAGCCAAATCAATTTGATTTTAAAGAAGTACCTTTGCACGGGAACGTGCTGGTGTTTGCCGAAATGTTTTAACTTCCAAACCAGAACTGCACTCCATGCAGGAAGAGCATTATTTTGTGACCACAAACCAGGACCCAACTGCACGGCAATTCAGAGGCTTTTCTTCCCTAACACTCACCTCCTCGAGCGAAGGCTTGCGGGTGGCACATGCGTACATATTCAAACACGGACACGAGTTCTCCATGTGCCAGAAAGCAGCATATACGCCTTGGCTCCCTGCTCCTACATCCGCAGGTCACGCATCTCTCATGCGTGACACACGCCGTGTTTGTGCCCACATACGTGAATGTCGCTCAAAAGCAACAGTGCTCATTTTCTTAATTAACAAGAGCAAAGCACAACAAACACTTGATTCTTACTATATTTAAAAAGTAATGGAAAATCTGACATAGTTGTTATGTGCTGAAACTTCCCCTGACAAGACGTCAGTCCAAATAAGCTGCTTTCTAGTATATAAACTTAAAAGGCTACTTTAAAAAAAATTAAATTAAAAAATGAAGTAGCAAACTGTAACATTAAAAGAAGAGGCATTCAGTCCAACAGCTTAACCCCCTCCCACTAACACAATAAATGACAAACTGTCTTTAATAAAGGTCAAGATTGGTTATGCCTTTCATTTTATGAAAGAACGTTCTGTGTACAATTTAACACATTTTAATATAAGAACATGGATCATTTGCATTGTCATATGTCTTGAAAAAAATTTAATTACATGAGAACAGGAAAAGTAATAAGTTACCATGGAAGCACGATGTACATACATAAAGTACATGTAACTTCAGACTTATACAAATGTTATTAAAAACATCCTCACCTCATCTTACCCTCTAATTTATTACTTTACATGCTAAAAATAGTGTCTTCTTTAATTAAAAGGTGGAAGCCCCCTAACTATTGCTTATGTGTTCCAGAAAAGAATGATTTGTGGTTTGGTCTGAGAGGTTTCTTTTTAGGTTGGGGAAGAACTAAGCAAAAATAAAGAACATAAATGATGATAATTTAATTCAGAAAATTAACATATTTCAGCACAGAAAATTACACGAGGAATGCCTTTTAGTTTCCAGGTACAAATCTGTAAGTTAAACTGTACATTCTCAAAAGGTGAACAGGAATTTTGTAAGAATCAAGCATGTGAAAGGTCTCAATTTAAACAACACACAAAGGCCTAGTTTAAACTGAAACTGCGCAGCTCAAACCGTGGAGCTGGAGTTGCTAAACCTCTTGCAGTAAAACAAAACAAAACAAGCCAAATACCTGTACTGAACCCAAATCAAGTATTATCCACGTGTAAAAAAAGTTTTCCTACACAGAGAACCTCTGACTCAGCAACGACACAAACAAACAAAATCAAGCCTACAACTTCCTGGGAAAGGCCATTCCAGCACGAATGGAAATGCCATTAAAAAAGTCACTTACCTGCACATGACTTCATGGGTCAGCAACACTCTGCACATTTCGGGATTCTTGTTCTGTCCTTCATAGGTTATGGGCTACAAAAATGAAGAGAAAGAGTAAGCCAGTAGCGTCAGGGGGTCACTTATTTGTCATTCTATTCTTATTCTGGGGTGAAGGTTTTTTACCTTTGCTCACCATCGCCTGCAAATAAACACCTTCCCCCAAAGCCTTTTTGAGCAGAGAAAGCACCTTATACATAAATATCGATAAAAAGTGGATAAAAACCTACAGTCCATAGCGGGGGAAAAAAAAAGGTACTGAGGATTACTTTTCAATTGCCCTCAAAAATAAGGTCTGCAGTACAAATGAACAAGGGATAGCCAGAGAAGCAGCAGCATGCAGGGCAATGTAAAGAAAAAAGGAGGGGTAAGGTGGGACAGGGTAGCACGGTACATATTAGCTGTGCTCACCTGCTTAGTGACTGAATCGATGAGTCTGACGTACAGATCCTGTTCAGTCCTGACACCTAGAGCAAGAGAGGAGAGTCATAAATAACGCTGTTACACGCGGCCTTCCCTAACATCACAACAAAAACATTAAATCTAGTGCCTTACTAAACATCCCCAGAAAGCCCATTTAGCTCTGTCTCCTCTAGCGTATTGCCCAAGCCCATCCATTCCAGGGAAATTTCAGAACCCATCCCTACACTGAAGGAGCAACATGCAAGGGAGTTCCTGTGTATTTTAGAAATCCTAGTGACAGCACCTCCAAACCTCGCCTCACTTCCCAGCCTGCAGAGGGGACTCACCGTTGCTGTAAAGGAGCTGGAGTTTGTAATGTGTGCCATTGTTCGTCTTTTCATTGCCTTGCTCCTGAAAGAGAGAATTAAAAAAATCTTCCAGAGCTTACGCTTGGCACATTTAAAATGCAGAAGCTGATAATCATGATGGAAGTGACAACAAAGTTCATTAAAATTCCGAGAGGTGAATCCGCTGATTGGGATATATTAACCTTCCGAATGACCCGGGACAAACTACAAAGTGCTGCTGACATCTTTTCCTGTAGGAGTTCAAGAACTTCTTTTCCTCCCTTCGTTGCTATTATGCTCTCAACTTTTTCAGGGCACCGAGAGAAACTGGTACGTTTCAAGTCCATTCACACAAAGCAGACTGACAGTGGGAAGGCTCGGTGGGTTTCATTTCTAACCTGTTCATTACTTTGCATTAGCGTTATTTTGAGTCATTGTTATTTATTTCCCGGAGGTTGTGTTACAGGGATGTTTCTTGCATGTTTCTTACTGCAGTTTCCTAGAAGATAATTATTCATGAGCATGCTCCATAAACAAAGTCTTGTCTGTGACTAAGAAAATAATTGTAAAAACTGTGAGATGGTCAACACAAGGATTTAAAATCTAAAAGCAAATGCTTTTCAAGTCCTGACATCAACTTTGGAGTCTTACGAAATAGAAATAATCAACATATAATATGACACATCACCGTTCAGATTCCACTTATTAGGGTACTAATAAAAACTGCCAGATCTGGTAGGTACAAAAAAAAAAAAAACCACAAACACCAACCACGCACCACCACCAAACACACACATCCCCAAAAAAGAAAAAAAATAACACAAAAAAGAAAAACCACACCATGAAAACCAAAACGCAGTTGTCCCCCATGACATTTTTTATTCTTTTTTAGCAGGCGTATGAAATTCCCGTTGTATTCCCGATACAGCAGAGGCTTGCAAGCCTTTTTAATTACAGCAGCACACAGCAGACAACAGCTCTACCAAAGCACCTGAACCCTTGACCAAGAGCTGATTGTATTTTGTCAGGGACAACAGGTATTAAAAGTTGGCCGCTCAATGGGGGAGAAGAAAAGATCAAATTTGGAGAGGAAAAGGGAAGGAAGAAAGATAACAAGCCTTACTTTATCATTTTCTACAAAGTCCACAAAAGCTGTCCTCTCTATTTCCACGGGCTGCCCCTGTCTGTCGTAGAGAGCCAGAACAAAGTGAAAGAAATTGGATTTCCTCAAGTTGGAGGGTGGCTGTTTTTCAAAGTGAGCTCTGGACAAAGCTACTCCGCTGTGGAGGAAACACACGGGACAGGGTGTGGGGGGAGAGACAAAGACATTACCAGGTTGTGCAGCAGTAACAGCAAAACAACAGAAAAGGCAGCACAGTTCAGGGGAAAGCCGGGAGTCGCCCACCTTGAGCGAGTGGCACGCGAGGCTGGGAAGGGGCGCTGAGCCCGCCGCGGCCAGGCGGAGCGGCTCCGCTCCCAGCGCGACCACGAGGGGCCGGACCGGGTCGGGGAAAGGGGCGATGCCCAACTTCGAAACTGTCACTGTCACCCTCCTTTCGGCTTGGCCCCGGTGTCTTTATAGTTACGCTCTGAGGACAAGGGCGATTTGCAGACCCCGGTTATTGCTAAACGCAGCAAGCGTTTTAGTCCTCCTCTACCTATTTTCTTCTCGCCTGTCACCTCATTTTGGGAATGCAACGTGCAGGGTGGGAAGTAGACATAACGGATCAGAGCCTGGCAGTGCTGTCTGTACATCCCAGCATCGTTCACTTTGCCTTCAGGGGAAGACAAGCGAGTTTAAACCTTTCCTACAAGCGGACTCTCCGCTTGAGGACACCTACATTTTAAGTAAGAAACAACTAGTTTCAAGCAGCGCATCCCCTTTCCTCGGCAGCGAAGTTTGCCAGTGCAGTCTTTAGTCACTGACTTAATCTGCCGTTTCCGATTTAAATGGAAAGAATTAGGCTCAGGTTAATTAGCCTTTGCCCAAATCTTGTCTCTGACTGCCGAAAATTTGGTGCTGTTTCCCACACAATTCCCAACTTGGAAAGATTCAATCGCTTCTGCGTGTCCACAAAAACTGCACCTACATTTCTTAGTGAAATTAGTTGTAGCTCCCTCTCCCTAACGCCGATTTCTACCTGCTGCCGAGAAACCAGTTGCACATGAGCACCTCCGCATCACTTAATAGACGGATTAAGTCTATCTGCCAGACAAGTTAGGAGTCAGAGCAGTTTCGGTTTTCAGTCCCCAAAATAGCTCCACTGCATTGGCCAAAGTATTTGACTCTTTCGGAGAACTACAGATGTTTCCCTGTGGTTTTCATTGCCAAATAGGTACAGTGGGAACTCACCGCATCCGCCACAAACTGCACCTAGCTTGGGGCTTCCTCTCATGTAAGAACTCAGATTTCTTGGTGTGTTACAGATCTCTGGAAAAACCCTGGCGATGCCACCACCCTGCACAATGCGACTCCACACCTCCCGCGAATTAGCAGCCGTTTCCTTTTACTTTCGGTTTCCCCAGGAATAAACTTCATCCCACCCCCGCCATCGTATTTATTAAACCGTCTATCGACATTCATAAAACTCTGATAACTCCTCCCATAGCGCTTGGAAAACCTTGCTCACGGATCAGGCCGTGGGTGGGGGCACGGATGTACTTATTTCTCTAACGTCCCTGTTTCACTTGGGGTCCTATCTGCTGTTACATACCCTTCACCTTGTCTCTATATTAATTAAAACCCAGCTTATTCCCGCCACCAATTTATCCTTCCCCGACCCTACTGCTCTTTTCTTTTAAAGTTATCCAGAAAACGAGGAGGGAAAACAAAAATAAATACCTAAAGGATTTTTCATCGTCTTACCCCTGAGGGGAAGAGACGGGAATAACGGTCCTGTGCCGACTCGGCTGGGAGGAGAAAATAAAAGGGGGGGAAGCTAGCTCGCCCGAACAAGTAAAGAGCGAAGAGAGGAGCCCCCAGCCCGGTGTGTTTACGGGCCCTTCCGTGGGCGCAGCAGGTGCCACCCGCCCGCCC
>NW_010224684.1:0-28603 GCF_000690775.1 Eurypyga helias
GCGGCGTCAAGGCTGCGCCCGGCGGTGCGATGAGGGCGCGTCTCGTTGCACATGCCGCGGGTTTGGGGTTTTTTTTTCGTTCTTCCTTTCTCCTTGAAGCCACTTTTCAACCTCGCTGTTGTTAATTCAATCTAGGGAAGGCAGCGACTGGCAGAGGGTAAGAAGTGCCTTTCAGAAGAAATTAATGAAACCCAGGGAAGTTGCGAAACTGGATACCACGATCAACGAGGTACTGGGCTTCGAGAAATTCTTTCTCTCTCCCCATTCCCCTGGAAACCTGGGAAATAAAAGCAGATCAAATGTTCCAGTGTACCTGGAGAGCAGTCGATTTGCTGCAGAGTGGTAAAACCATGAATTCATGCTCTGAAATCATTCAGGGAAGGATAAGTACAAACTGATTATCAGGGTCTGATAAAAAGTGAGACCACACAGAAACCTGCAGATTGTCTGTCTCCGTGGATCAGTAAGATTATTCCTCAATGATACAGGCTCCTGCAAACAGAGGTTTTGCATACTTCATTCAGTATTTTTTGCCTTTACCCCTTCATTCTTATGTTCCTCCTATCAGGGAACCTCTCCCTCTTTAACCTCTGTGTTCCTCATGGAGTTTGAGGAGCATCTCTGATCAACAGCTTCATCCATATTGTGAAACTCCAGTATTATCCCAGCGTCGGATGAAGCATTTCATTCCTGTGGAGGAAAGCTCAGTTTGACAAAGTGCAAACAGTAATAACAGGAGAGTCATGTAAAACCCAAACATGTTAACATAGTAGGAGATTGAATCTTGTTCAAAGAATAGGAAACGTTAAGTATTCCGCTCTTATGTGAGATTGTTACTTATAGAAAAGACAGTTCAAATGCTAAATTTCACTGAATTTTTATTAGTTCATCTGATTTTATTACCTTTTTCCCTCTCTTCTCTCCACTGCTTAGGTCCTGGAGGACTTCATGCACAGAATAGATGATGCTTGTAACCACAAGGGACAAATAGAAGATGTCTATTCAGAATTCAACAAATGGTCATTTGAAAGTAAGTTGTCCTTTGCCTGAGAATGACATGCATTTTGCACTTGCCATGGCATTTCACTTACAATCAATGATGAATGTGTAGGGGGGTTATTTCCAAACTGTCAGCCACAATATCATGGAAAGCAGGTTGCAGAAAAGCCAGGGGAGTATCAGTACACGTGCAAAATTCATCAGCAACTATACAAACTCTCCTGTCTGGTTATCTATGTGGCTTGTAATAAATGCAAACATTATAGTGACTAACAAATCCAAAACTTGGGGGAACCAAAGTGCATTTATCTAGAGTGGGATCAGACCCACCCATGACCATTTTTGTCCATCTGATGTTTGTTAATTACCAGCAGCACAAGATCAATGAATGATCGAATAACAGTAAAGAAGTATTTGTTGTAGACAAGGGTTGGAAAATCCCATTGTTTTCATTGGGATTGAGAAGCACTGGAGTAAGTTACCAAGACAGGAGCCTCCATCTTCAGAAACCTTTCAGAGTACACTAGGGAACCATCTGCCAGGAATGACTTGGGGCATCAGTGGTTCCCACTGAGGAGGGATGGTTGGATACAGCGTGTAACCGAACAAGCTCTGCCAGACCTGTCTGCTCTTGGCTGGCTCATCTCAGCAACCTGTGTATTGAGTTTCTGAAAGTGGTTTTTCCACTGTAAGTGGAGATGTCTCCTTTTGGAAAGGGAGAAATAGGAAGTGACCGTAGAAATGCAAGTGGGAAGAGGTGGAAACTTGTGGAGTGGGGGATGCTGCCAGTGTTTGCAAGTGGTTTCTGGCTGTGAAAAGGGCTAAGAAGCACTGGACTAGATGGGCTCTTCAGGCCCAGTCTTCCCATGACACTTCTCTTCAGTACTGTTGCTTAATTAGCTTATTTGCCAAATATGCCAGCCCTGCTTGGCACAACGATCTGCTGCTCGTCAGGGGATCGGTGCTGCTTCTTATTTGTGAAGAAAATGCTACCTTAAGGGTACCTCAGCTACATATAGTGCTACTTGGGTCTGAGGCAAATGTGCAGAAGGAGTTTTGAAGTGCTGCTCAGGTGTGTATCATAGAACATTTTTCAGAGAGATAATCCAAGCCATTCCTTGACAGTAAATGGTGCACATGGTTCACCCTTTGGTTTATGTAATTTAATTATAATATTGCCTTACAACAGGTATCTGTCTGGTGCTGTATGGAAAGAGGTTTGGTCTCCTACAGCAGGACATAGAAGAAGAAAGTCTGAACTTCATCAAGGCTGTAAAAACGGTATGTAAGAGTCTTTACTGGGGCTGTAGTGATTTTCTACCCCTACTACTAACGAGAGGGCACAGGTTTAGATGGTTCGCCTGGAAAAAGAAACTCAAGTTTCTGTGCTACATGTGTATTGGCAGCCTTGCACATCCAAGGTGACACTTTCATGTGCAGGGCTAATGCTGAACGTCTCATTTATGAAATGCCTAAATTTGTAGAGGAAAAATTGCTGTATGGACATCAGGGTAATCCTGGAAATTGAGTTGTGAGCTTGGTTGGTTGGTTAATTTTCCTCTCCCTCTGAGACACCTGTTGTGCAACACTGCTGTTTGTTGGGTGGGACTCTTGGAGTGGTGTGGGATTATGCAAATATGACGGATTTGGAGGTTAGTCATTCCTGCAAGCACAGCTGCTGTGCATCTTGCTGCAACTTGGACTCCGGTGATATATATCTGCCTAATTTTAGCCATCTAAAAGATAGGCATCTAGCCTAGCCTAGTTTTTAACTCCATCTGTTGTTAAGGGAGAGAGAGACGCTGCCAAAGGGTGGCTTGTCCCATTCTAAAACAGGTGCCTAAAATAGGTAGGATGAATCACCCACTAGAGAAGCCTCTTATCCTCCACTGCCTGTCCCTAACTTTCAGCTGGATACAGTCTAAGTAGGTTGAGACCCATCCTTTCTGTCAAGAATGGAGAATCTGCCAGAATCCTGACATCCTGAAAATTCTCTCCTACTTTATAGTCTAATCTTGTTCATGGATAGCAATCACATAGATTAAAGAAAGATTTCGAAAACTCTTTCTCCACCACAGATGATGGCTACTTTTGGAATGATGATGGTGACCCCCGTGGAACTTCACAAGGGTCTGAACACAAAAGTCTGGCAAGCTCATACTAAAGCATGGGATGATATATTTAAAACAGGTTAATTTTTTAAATTTTTTTTTTTTAACCCCAGGTTCTCTGCTTTCCCTTTGTCTCTGTTTCCTACTTGGTGAAATTAACTTTCTTCATACTTGCTACTGTCCTTCGCTGATGTTAATTCCTACCTTCAGCACCTTTGCTGCAACTAACCACAAACCTATTCCAAGCATGGCAGCACTGTTTTCTTGTGACTAACACTTTGCTCTGGTTGTGGAGCAATCCCCAGGGAAGCACCAGAAATTTGGGAGCCAGCGATGTCATGAGTCCACTCTAATGTGTCATAAGAGTAAATAGCCAGAAACTGTACAACCTCTTTAAGGGCAAGAGATATGAATGAGAAAAGGGACCTCCCCCAAAGGGACCTCATACGAAATTGTTTTCTTGAGAAACATGAATTTTATATGCAGCAAAAATCTGTTTTTTAGAAAAAAAAGAAAGGAAAAAGAAATTATGGGTTTTCTGAGCAACCTGGAATATAACTCTAAGTCTTAAAACCAGAAGCAATTTAAATAACAAGGTACAGCTTGGGCTTTTTGACAACATTTTCGGTCTATTTAAGATGGATTGGTCTTCAAGCTTACAAAATTACTCTAACTCCAGGTAGGAAGTTAAGTTTATATTTTTAAATATTTTTGCTAGACACTGAAAGTTATAGCTACAGATTAAGAAAGCTTTTGCATTTGGAAGTTGTAATGCTGGGTGATATATTCCTCCTAGGTACTTGATACTTCAGGGGTTTTGGTCATCCCAGCCACACGTGCACTTATTTTATTGCTTCTTAGTTTATGGGGTTTAGAAAAGACACTTTAAACCTGTTTTCTTCAGAAAAAAAACAGCTTTACTTGACATGAAAAGATCCTTAGTACAAACTGATCTTAACAATTGGGATATTTGTGAGGAAGGGTGGGCAAAATCTGGTCATCTATACCTACAAAAATAAAATAGGATGTTGAAATTTGGCATCTATTTTTGCCTTCCCTTAGGAAATCAAAGGCTTCAATTTCCCCTCAGGGAATCTGAATGCTAAGTCTCTTTGATTTTTTTTAACACCTTGATCCCCTTTGAAAATCCAATGTAATAATTTTTACACACTTATATTTCTGTTTGCTAAACATTTGACTCAACACATGACTGATTTCCTTTCCTAATTTAAGAAAGCAGAATTCCTAATAGTTTACAGGAGGTCTTTCTGTTCAGAAGTTATTTTTGTGACTGAGTGCTTTGTTTAAAGTGATAATACCATTATTTATTCAGTATAACACTCATCACTTGAAAAAAACAGCACAGCTTGGCATCATCTTTCAAAATCCTGCATATAAGATGTGTTTATGGTTTCATTTTTAAAGTATTTTTAGTGATTTTCCATTAATTACCTCCTGCTCCTCCCTCCTCAGCCAAACACTCAATTGACTGTCGACTGGAAAAGTACTCTGCAAACCCTCAGGAGGACTTCCTGTGTGACATCTATTCTGGAGGACAACTTTCCATGAAGGAGCTGTACGCTGCCATCGCAGAGCTCCAGATTGCCGGAGTTGAAACGGTAAATCTATCTTTCCAAAAGCTTGTTAAAATTAACATCCTTCCAACTCCCTGCTTTCTTCCATAACATCTGAGACTGAGTTAATCCTGTAGTTGCTTCGGTGGCCTAGATGCAGGTGAATTTTTACCTGAAATTACTAGATTCTTCTGTTCATTGCTCCTAGGGATGGCTCACAAAATACCGTAAGGCAATGACCAGCCGTAAATGTTGCTTTGAACTTTTGGCAGCTTCATGTTTCCGTCACCACAAACAGAGGTCTTACGTTTCTTTTTGGTTTGTTTCAGACGGCCAATAGTTTACTGTGGGCTTTGTATAACATTTCACGCAATCCACATGTCCAGCAGAAGCTTTTCCAGGAAATACAGAGTGTTATGGCTGCTAATGAGAGCCCAAGTGCTGAGAACTTGAAGAATATGCCTTACCTAAAAGCATGTCTGAAAGAATCCATGAGGTAAAATTCTCCAATAATTTGCAAAAAGCAAAATGATCACAAAATTTTTTAACAGCTAGTGTGTGCTAGCAATGGTGCTGGGGAAGGGTCTGGAGCACAAGTCTTAATGCGGAGCGGCTGAGGGAACTGGGTTTGTTTAGCCTGGAGAGGAGGAGGCTCAGGGAAGACCTTATCAGACCTACAACTACCTGAAAGGAGGGTGCAGAGAGGTGGGTGTCTGGGTCTCTTCTCCCAAGTAACAAACAATAGGACAAGAGGAAACAGCCTCAAGTTACAGCAGGGAGCCTTAGATTGGATATTAGGAACAATTTCTTCACCAAAAGGGTCATCAGGCATTGGAAGGGCTGGAGGCATTTAAAAGGTGTGTAGATGTGGTGCTTAGGGACATGGTTTAGTGGTGGACTTGGCAATGCTGGGTTAATGGTTGGACTTGATGATCTTAAAGGTCTTTTCCAATCTAAAGATTTTATGGTTCTACTAGGGAGGAAGAATTTTCTGGTATATACAACTTTGTTTAGGGTAAAGTGTGATAGATGCAGGAAGAAAAAGTGATGGAAATTTAATCCATTGTTTCTTTCAATGTAGATTAACACCATCAGTGCCATTTACTACTCGCACCATCGACACGGAAATGGTTCTGGGAGATTACGTACTGCCCAAAGGGGTAAATCAATTAATTTAGCTTATTAGAATATTTTGTCATTGAATAACTGCCCTGTTAACCACTGAAGCTGGACATATTTCAGTCTCAAAATGACTTTGCCAAAGGACAAGGCCCAGGATAAGGAATGAGGAATTCGCACCACGAATTCCCATAAACTGAACACCAAACCTGCCTGCACTGCTCTTGGATTTAGAAAAAAGTATTTCAGTGCACTATTTCAAAAAAAATTTCCCAAATTTCCAATGATTTTCTGAGGAAACGATCATTTCTAAGTTTGAATTAATCTTCAGGGAATTACATGACATCTTAGGAAACCGCCTTGCCTTTACGGTTGCATTATTTTTTTCCATTAACAAGCTGATTCATTTGGTAGCTCTAAGCCAATTTGTAATGAGACTCTCCTATTGCTTTGTTTATAGACTGTACTAGTAATAAACAGCCATGCCCTGGGTTGCAATGAGGAGTACTTTAATGACTGGACTCAGTTTAAACCAGAGCGCTGGTTTCAGAAGAACTTCATAAAACCTTTCTCTCATGTTCCATTTGGCATTGGGAAGAGGATGTGCATCGGGCGCCGCATAGCAGAGCTACAGCTTCACTTGGCCCTTTGCTGGGTAAATACTCTAAAACAGCATTCTGTGCTCAGTGTCTGGCTGTTCTAACCTAATCTGAATATCTAGAAACCAAGGCATGCTGACTGAAATGTTTGTCTTTCAGCTCATTCGCAAATACCAAATTGTAGCAACTGACAACAAGCCAGTAGAAACGCTCCATTCAGGAACACTGATTCCCAGCCGGGAGCTTCCCATTGCATTTCGCAGACAATAAGGTATGAGCATAAGGGTCTCCTGAGTACAAGAGACTTGTCTTTGAACCTCATTTATAATTTTTGCAGAACTGTGAGTAGAAGAGACGAGATGTTTTTCTAAGGTATATTCTCATAATGTGAGATTTATTAAATGCCATCACATTTTGTTACTTTTAACAGAAAACATTCTGTGTATGACAACAGAAGACAGATTTCCTGTGGCTTACGGCTCTGAAGTTAGCTGTCTAGTTTTAAACTCCAAGAGAGCATGTCTTCTGTACATGATGCAGATCAGAAATGGGGAAATCAAAATGTATATACTGTTGGGAAAAATAATAGCCATTAATTTGTTATAATACAACTTTTCCACTGCATTTCTAGAAAGTATTTCCTGAAAAATAGCATTTGATTTTGAGCTTCAATGTATAAACTAAGGAGAAAATGCCCTAGGGAAGGATCAGTATACCAGTGCACTACAGACTTTAGATTAGAAAACTTCATTTTAGGCAGAAAGAAAGCAATACCTATTTGAAAATAGTCATGCAATGTTGCTACTTATTATGCATTATTGGTTCAAAAAAATGCATGTAAGATTTTTATACAAATAGGCTAACAAAAGGCTTGTGAACAGAGAAATTTAAGTTGAAAAATTGCACCTTTGATCTAGAATAAGGTCCTCAAATTAGAAATCAAGTGACATTTAAATACTGGGGGAGATATTTTTTTGCTGGCCAACACCAGAGGAAAAAATCACCCAGAATAATTTGAGTAAGGGTATTAACTCCATTAATTGAAGTTTGTTCAGTACTGTTTGATTTTAAATAATTGATCACTAAATAGATTCTTTTTCTCTTTAACGCAGCTTGCAGCAAATAAATGACAACCCTACTACTGCTTTCTCTGAAAAAATATACACGGCCTGGGAAAGCCAAAGCCTATGGTAACCAGTGGAGAAACTGCAACACATGTCCCTTAAACAATCGCTGAGCCAGAAACAGTACCTAGAAGAGCTCCCATACTGTTTTATTGGGAAAATGGGCATATTTCAGCTGTGCTTAGCAATGTTACAGGCAAAGAAAAATACCATGCACGTTCGTATACCTATGCAAATATACCGATTTAGTGCAGCTGAGGGACTGTGCAGGCTATTATGTACAGTTCTTGTTAGTGCACAGTGAAATTATTACAGCCTCAAGCTGTGCAGCAGGCTAGTTTGAAAGGAGCTGGTTTCCAGTTCGTGGGTGTCATACAGGACACCTGGGGGAACAAGAGTCACAAACTGAACTGGTCCTGTTAGCTCAGACTTGAGCTGCGAGAAGCCCACTTAAGGGCAAGAAACTCACTTAGTCCTTATCAAATTGCCAGTGTCATGAATTAAACTGAGAAGTAAGATGTCAGCCTGTAACAAGGCTAACAACAGGGCTTAAAGATAGGGTAACTAAAGAAGTATCCTTTCCCTAACGTCACTCACTTCCTTAATAAAAGGGAAAGAAGGACAAAGGTGTGTAACAGGATTTATTCCTCATGCCTGCAGAGTACTTTGATTTGAACAGTTGCAATGTTGTGCCTGCCACGTTCTCTGCTTGCAGCCATAGAGTTTCATGCCTCCAACTCCCACACAAGCCATTTTATCACAGCTTTATTGTCAAACCTGAGTGGTCCTTTATTGTATGAAAGGCCTTATCCGTAAATGGAATCACTGGAATCCTATGGGTTCTGCCACTATTAAATGATGATTATCCTAACAGGATAGTTACTTCATCAGATGAGTAATATAAATAGTATCTTTCAAAGAACCACAGGAAATAAGAATCCTAGGCATTTCAAAGAGGTCTATTTCTTGTGGAGATTCCAATACCTGTATCCAAAGGTTAAATTGTCACTGCCCTGCATGTTACACCGTATGTTAGTTCTTATGGTCACTAGTGTGTTTTTCCCATGATGCAGTTTCAAGTACAGGTTTATGTATATAACTATAAATGGCTATTTTTATTTTTTTACATTCTGAAATGATACAAAATCTTAGCATTTTTTGATCTGTCTCCTGCAGGTTTTTTTGTTTTCCTCTGTTCTTGTACTCAGACATGTAAATGTAGCTACATTACAATGTGTAAAGCAGTCTGTGCATTATCTGAATCTTTCTAGTCAATTTGGTAATAGTCAGTTTTATAACAAAATAAAGATTTCCAATTTTTTTCTATATATAGTCTTCCATAGTTTGTTATAAAGTCTTTGTAGAATTAGAGAAATTTTGTCTTCCATGGTCACTTCTTGCAAAAAAATTGCTGTGGTACTTTCATCCCTCTGCTTAATATCCTCAGTGGGCTTGAAGCTCTACAAAATCAAGTTACTTTAATTCAACACTGAAAACCTGCTTTATGATACCACTAAGTTGCTTGACTTTAAGCTGTAACCTCACCCTATCTGGGAAACTGTTTGCAAAGCCCAGCTCCCGGCAGGAGGGTGTCACAGGCAGTGCCAGGCACGTGCCCAGCCCCGGCGAGGTGCATCCTGGGTTAGAAAGTACAGAGGAGTTAAGCCCTGCAGCACAGAGCTTTAATGCCAGACCCCTTTTGGGCCATTAATCTTGCCATTCCTTCAATCCAGGCTAACTCTAACACCCAGGAATGTGTTAAATCCATGCCTACAGCCCCTTTCCCTCTGTACAATCCTATCAGACCTCCGTGAATGCTGGTGTTTGGAAGCTTTCTACATCCATACCACTGTTTCTCCCCAGCATGCGCAGCAGTGAGGTCTCCAGTGAAGGGATTGTTACCTTTTTCTGCCATTATCATTGAATCACAGACTGGTTCGGGTTGGAAGGGACCTTAAAGCTCATCTAGTTCCACCCCCCCTGCCATGGGCAGGGACACCTTCCACTAGACCAGGTTGCTCAAAGCCACATCCAGCCTGGCCTTGAAGACATCCAGGGCTGGGGCATCCACAACATCTCTGGGCAACCTGTCCCAGTGCCTCACCACCCTCTCTGGGAAGAACTTCTTCCTGATATCTAATCTAAACCTCCCCACTTTCAATTTAAACCCGTTACCCCTTGTCCTGTCACTACAGGCCCTTGTAAAAAGTCCCCCCCAGCTTCCTTGTAGCCCCTTCAGGTACTGGAAGGCTGCAAAGACAAGACAAAATCAATATAAAGTTTTAAGGAAGGATGAAAGTAGTCTGAACCTTTGCAGGAACCCCAGAAACGATGTATACAATAAAAAGCCACCCAGCCAGCACTGTGACTGACAGCCTGATGGTTACGCAAAGAGCAAATCTGACTGTTATCAAAACCATACTGTCTTTGCCAAGCGAAGGCTGCCTCTGGCTGAGTGAATGATGGCGTAAGAAAAATCACACAGCACTGCGAGAATGTCGCTTTTCTGAACACTGTACTGCAATGTCTACTTTAGAGCGACTGCAGTTTGCACTGCTTAACCTGATGACAGCTGGGAGCACTGGGTCCCAGAGCCTGGGGAAGGTGGGTTGGGACACCATGCCTGCTCACTCGATCCCCGGGGAGCTTTGGCATCTCGTGCTAAGGTGCAAGACTCTGTGGGAAGATCTACTCATCTGCCACAGCAATAATATACACTAGGTCTCTTTTTATAGTAGTATAAACTGATATTTCTCCTTACAGAAGTTTAAACTAATATTAATCCATTAGAGCCAACTGCGTTGTGCCAATATGAAACAAGTGTTAACAAAAAGTCAGGACTATTTTTCAATTCCAGAAATATCACACTGCTCACAAATGCTCCAACGATTTAACGTTTAAAGACAACCAAAGAGAAGAGGTGTTATCCAGCTGAACTGACCTTGACAGCCTAGTTATCAGCTATTTCGAAATCCTTTATTGCTTCTGTATAGTAAATCACAGGTTCGTGCTTACTGGACTGCTTATTATTTTTGCTATTTAAATTTAGTGGACTCAAAGATCTATACACATGCTGCTCTGAGTAAGGTTTTGACCATCTCTATACGAGCCGTGGTACAGATGTGTGGTGCTGTCTTCTAGATTTCTGAAAGTAAAATAACCACTGACCTGGAAAATTTTGTTCCAGAAGCTTTGTAGATTTTCAAGTTCCTGAAGTTTTCAAAGAACTTCATTAATCTGCTACCTCAAAGTAAATGTCCAAAGCAATTTACCCAGGAAATAGGTAATTATCAAACGACACAGCTAATGAATGACCAAGGCAGACCTGCACATTAAGAAACCCGTATAGCTTTCTTTTTCTCGTATTTCAGAAGCAGGAAAAACAGCCTGATGCCTCTGAGAGTAAGCCATGTCCATGAAACCTTTCACTTACGGTCAACTGGATAAATTCAGTTCAGCTCTTTGCCTCTTTGAAATGATTTGCTCATTCAGAATTATTTATTAAAAAGACAATGACAACACTACTTCCCTGCTACCGTTTCCTACAGTTACTCCTCAGAGGAAGATAGTTGGATCGTAAAATGAATGGAATTAATTGGCCTCCACATCAACTTTCTCAACAAGGAAGTGAAAGAGGTTTACATATCCAAAAGGAAGTTAATTCTGTTCAGGCTTTAGGCACGTTAGTAGGAATGATACAGACAAAGCTGGAGCCAAGTAATCCATGCTTTTTTTATGAATAAAGAACGCCAGTCAGGACTGACAATCTGGCGTTTTTCATATATGTCCTGTTCATTATAAACTTGCTGTTATATAGTTCTGAGTCAGCCTCTGCACACACCTTTCAGTGCTGTGATCAGAAGTCAGATAATGTGTTCCAGTTTGTCTCCTTCCGCAGCGAGAAGGGTCTTCGTTCTCAACACCTAGAGGCAGAATTCATGTCAGTGTCTCCGCTGACTTTAACCACTGGGACAAAATAACCCAGGCTCTGAAAAATTAATTCTGCAAAATGTTAATAGCTAAGTTCATTTCAGAACAAGTTTTAAGAGAACAACTCAAAATGTGCTTAGTTTTAAATATGTGAAACATCATCTTGACCTCAGTGGCACCGCATGTGTGGGTTTTTTAATGCATTGTCACTTTTCATAAAAGGAGAAAGTTTAACAATTTCCAGCATGTCATTTGTGGCAGACATATCCAAAATTCATGTTAGGGTTGTAGCTTTGGAAGAAAAAGTTGCCTTTTTACTTCAGATAATTGAAACAAAGGGTCTATTGAAGTTGAAACTACAAGCAGCCTCATTAATCTCTTAGCCTGGATGTGTGTGTTGTTCTGATAACTTGTGGATTGATATACCGTAGTGTGGGTGGCTGCATTCAAATTTTTTCGATGTGTCCTTCCAGGCATGGCTTGGGAAAAAGTATGAAGATTACATTACGAAACTGCTTATTCACTTACATCTATTCTTGGGTATTTCTGAGTATCAGCTTTCAAGAGAGTGAAAAACACGAAGGTGCTAAATTGGTTTGTCACAGAAACAGGACACGTCCTGACCTTTCTGGTGACACTGCCGACTCTCTACTCTCCTGTACTATAGCTCAGGGCTGCATTCCCACTGCCTTATGTCCCTTTCACACACCAAGGTATGAACCAGGGATACATTTGTTGATACTGAGAAATGTAAACTAACATGAAACTGGGATCAGCCACTGCAGAATCAGTAGGATTCTTTGGGCAGGGAAATGTAACTGGTACGGATGGAGACCACACTGGGTCTCCATGCTACAGCGTTCAGTGCTGCAGTGTGCTTTTTTCAAGACAGCCCAACTCTCCCTGGGAACATTAGTGGTCATTTATTTCTTGTCTGTGTATCCAGAAACGCATTAACACCTCATACAAATACCTATCTGGTCCCTATCTTCTATATTCCTATAGTCATCTTTGCCAGCAGAGGAAGGACTACATTGACTTTCCACTCTTGTCCACAGTTTCTGTCTCAGCTGTAGGATCAGTAGCCTGTGGCTTTGGTACAACATAAAAAGTTAAACTTCAGCTACAGTATTTGGATCCAGAAGGAGTTTTAGAAATCCTCATACTGTGGGGTTGTATGGAGCTGAACCCTTATGGAGCAATCCTCCTCCTGACAAGGAAAGCAACAATGAGACTTCTTTATGAGGCAAAATATTTTTCTCCAAGGGCCAATGTCAAAACAAGTGTGGAATGGAATGCGTTTTATAATCAGGGTAAATTATACTTTGCTTTCCTGGGCATGTTCCTTTCGACAAGTTCGAACTCTTTGCCTCTACTCGTTAAGTGTGTTGAATGAACTCCAGGCACCACATGTCAGAGGAGAAGGGAAGGCAGCGGAGGCAGCAGCTGGCAGGGAGCACAACAAGGCAATAAAGGGGAACTCTGAGTACGAGAGTTACCTCTTGGTCTTCCCAAATTGGTATGCACATTTATGATACTTTACCCTCCGCTATCAACTTTGGTGCCCAGAAACTTGATAGTAAATCAAACAAATCACATCTGATTCATCCTGCTATTGAACTGTGTTCCACATAAAAACAGGAGATAGGAGAGAAGTGGGGGAATGGGGCAGGTCTTGCTTACCTTGAACTAAAGGGTACCCTGGAAGAGGGACTTCCAGCAGCATGGAGTTGGCTCAAGGTGAGGAAATGAAAAATATTCTCTAAATTTAATGGAAATAACGGAAGAAAGTCTTGGGAAAACTCATACCTCAGGCAGTATGGGTTACACTTACCTAGACTTTCAAGTCCCCACAAAAGTTATCTCAGTTATAGCAAAGGCAATCACAAATAGTTTTGCAGATGAGGTCAGTTCCTGAATCCAGCTTAGTCCCACTTGGTTCAGGGCAAAGGTACCCACATATCTGATCAGGGGTCAGCCAAGAGGCAGCTCAATCCATGAACAAAGGCCATCCTCAGTCCTAAAACTGGGAGCTGCTTGGGTGGCTTTGCAGGAACTTTCAACCACAGGCTGCAGATACCCAACTGCACTTTGTCAACACACTCATCACGCTGAGGGTGCAAGCTGACCAGACTAAACTGACTGCCCTACCATAAAGCACGGGAGAAGGCCTCAGCTAGGATCCAAATAAGTAGGGCATAAGTAGAATAAGGAAGACTTTGGAAGCAAGGTTCTGGGCAGGAAGATGTGAAGATAGTTTGATTCACACACATCTTTTGCTTGGTTTAGAAGATGCCAACTTTTGGTATTCCAGAACGATCCTGTCTGGCCTTTGGCTATGTTTGAAAGTCAGAGTAATAGAAATGAAAAGCTTTAGATATACATTGTTAGATAACGCAAAATAATGTTGGGTTGTCGTCAAGGAAACTATTACAAAGTCACGTTTTGGTACAGGTCAAAAATATACCACCCTGAAGAGAAGCCTTAGAATAAACCTTGGATTTTTATGAAGAAAAAGATAATTTTTGGCCATGAATTATTTATTTGGTGAGAAGATATTATCATTCTAAATAACTAGGATACAAGTACACTTTACTATTAATGGGAACCAGCTTAATTCAAAAGAGTACTCCATACAAATGTTCAATAAATGTGATTTATGCATTCCAAAGCTTGAATAAAAGAATGAAATTATAATTACACTAAGAATAACTATATTAGTTTCTTTACATCAACTCCCAGAAAAGAGGGAAATTGAAAGATACGTTACTCAAGACCTCTGGTGCATCTTTGTGGAGGCTCCTGCTCAACCTACCTATTAAATACCTATTTACATGCAGATTAAAAAAGACATTTCAGGAAGAGAAAGTGCAGTAGAGTTACAAGAAGAATGCAGGCTTTTTATGGTAGGGATTTTTTCTTTGAGGTCTCTATAAATTATGTTTTCATCATTGATTTAGAAATCTGGAGCTTCAATGTCATTAACTAGCTGTTCATGAGAGTTGAACTCTGCAGCCTCTTCTGAAAACCGAAAGGAGCCATTCACACTAATTCAAAAGAATTGATAGGGTAGTTGTGTGAATTTTTTTAGGTGTGGTTAGCTAACCTGCAATAAAATCCCTGTGGAGATTGCACCCCAAGGGAACTTTGTGGGTTTACAGACTAATTATGGGCTGTTTTCTTCCACCCCTCTCATGACCATGTATCCTGATCTCTCTTAACCATGAGACTTTGATCCAGACAAAAACCTTTTTTGCAAGGCTGGTTTTAGAAGGATCAGAGAGCTGCTCTGACTCACCTCTTGGCTGCAAAATTGCTGGAGTCAACAGCAGGGAAGTGGCATCAACATGTATCTGGAGGATGACACCACGGAGCTGGAGAGGGCACAACCACTCGTTCTGAGCAGCAGCATAGCTTTATGTCAGACAAAGGAACCATGTAACTGGCTCTGTAGCTGCACGGATCGATCTAGGGAGTGATCCTCAGGAGAGAAGAGAAATATGGGTGTTCATTTTGTGTGAGATGCAGATCATCAGGTTCTTAAATATTTAGGTGAAAATAAGGCATATAAATCTAGGAGGATTTTTTTTTTTTTTTCCTGAATGACAGAGTTTTGCTTTGGATATGTAAGAACTTCTCAGGAACTTTCCTTCTGTTTTGAACAAATCAGAAAAGAAGAATGAATTGCAAAAGATGCCCTTGTTGTTGAACCATGGCAAAACAAATTTCCAGCAAATGGGCACACTCAGAGGGAAGACTGGCAACTCATGCATGGGAAGATGCACTGGAGGACATTTTCCAGGAAGCAGCGTAGAAATATCTTCAAATAGATACTTTCAAAACTCTTCAAATAGAGTTGATTCATACCTCTTGCAATGTTTTTCTTGCCCAAAGGCAGAATTGAAAGAGAAACTAAATCAGCTCATTGCTTAAGGAATCAAGGAGCCAACAGTGTGGAAATACTCACCATTCACTGAGAGGGGAAGTTTTATTTATGTGTAGATACAAATGAATGGAATAAATACTTATAAATAGCATAGTATAATACCTGCAGGTGGAGGTGTTCAGGGAGGGATATGGCTGATGCCAAATATTTGATCTGTGCTTTGATCCAACAACAGGGTTTTGGCAGGTACCCTTAAAAAAACAGAGCACACATTTTTCTGCATATTCAATAGCCCCTCAGGAAGCCACTGTTTCCTTCAAGCCTCTCTTGGGTTGTAACTGGCAGCCAGTGTGCTTCGCTGGAAAAGGCAACAGATTTTTGAGGACATGAAGAGTATGGTGCTATATATAGAAGTCAGTGGGATCCAGGGAACAACAACAGAAGGAGCAACTGGCAGTTCTGGGGAAAATCAGAGCTCCTGGGCAAATAAACAAAGGTGTGAATTCTGTGTAATGGAAATAACATGTTCATGAGAGAAGCTAAAGGAGAGGGTGTTCAGACAGATCACACGGCAATCACTAACACGCCTGTCCCAACAGACAGAGATCAGGTACAAGAACGATGGGGATTATGGAAGGAAATGAATCTGGTGTGTGAGCACTCATGCTGGGGCACAGCCGGCAAGCGGGACAGCCTTGGCCAGGCTCTGCGCTCCCGCTGCTCCCCATCACCCAGCACGGCCAGGGTGGGATGCCCCCGGGAGGGAGATGGGTGCAGGACCTGCACAGCACAAACACGCAGGGATAGTTAAACCGCTGAGAAACCTGCCCATACGGTCGTAAGGAAATGCACTATTCAAAGCATGAACATCTGCTATTGTCTCCAGCGGTCTCACGGGATGCTTAAATTATTACAACAAAGTGGCTCTGGAACCCGGTGAAGCCACATGCCTAACGCTGGCCATGCTCAACCCCCTTCACTTGTTATTCTTTTTTCTGGAGAGATGTTCTACTTCTCTGTGACGTGTGTTGAAGCTGACTGCTCCCTGTCTATACTCCTTGCATAGGGAGTTTGTACTGCAGCTGACAGAGAATAGGAATTATTTCTTTCCTTTTTTTTTGGACAATCTTGAAATTTCACATTCTTTTGTGTGTGCAAAATGAAATTAAATTGAATTAAAATGAAGATTTTTTTTTCAAAATTAAGGTGGGAGAAAGAAAATACTTCAGGGTGGGTGAATGCAGATATTATGCTGTGAGCAAAGAAATCTTTTAGAAAACTTGGAATTGTTCTAAAGAAATAGCAGGGCTGTTAGAAGAAATTATGCCAGGACAAAGATTTTTCTTTCAGTCAAGCTCCTAACTGGTAGCTTTCAACATTATTATGTCAACAACTCCTCATTTTCATTTTGTGAGAGCATTTCATGAAAGCTGCCTTAATCTCATGGCATGCTTTGATTTTAACAAAGTAGCTCTATCTTCAAACATCTTCAGGCACAGCATCATCAGACACAATTCAGCAACACTAAACTGTGAAAAATACTCAAAATCACTCTGAGTAGAAAGTGTCCAAGAAACACTTGAGTCTACTTTTAAAACACACCCTGTCCCCCAAAGACTTCTAAATCTCTACGAGCTATATGGTAAACTCCTTTACTCCTTGGTTAATGATTGCAGCATGAGCTACAGCCATCTAAAATTTTACAGATGCTGATTAAACTATTGATACTTTGTGTGTGAAAAGGTCAGGTATGTTACACACCTCCACGGGTATGTGCTTGGCATACTTAGCTCCTTCTGCAGCGCATTTCTGATTGACCGGATAGACAACCCTTCCTGTGGGACCCTTCTCTGCTCATACAGTTGAGAAGACCCAAGTGAAACAGATTGTGATCAGACGCAGAAAGGTTTATTAGCCATGCTTGTCAGACATATGCAAGGCTTCACACAAGCTCTGAGCTAGCAGGAAAACACATTTGTTGACTTGAGTAAGGGTATTCATCAGAAAACTTTACACTGGGCTTCTGTTAAAGCTTGCACCTTTTTTTTTGGTGTGTGAATAACACTTAAGTCTTCAGAAATATGCAACCATCACTGCCTTTCCTACATGCTCTTGTCTTAGCATGTACACACAGAAACAACTGGATCATTTTCGGTTGTTAATTTGGAGCTAGATACCTGGCATGGAGGACCATACTTTAATTAGGCAGCGTCCTTCGTGGGGGAAACCTGTCCTCTGAAACATTTCCAGCAGTCTGTACATGACTTTATAATAGTCTTAGCTTGCACAGAAGTCATAAGTATTATAGTATTAGTGACATAAAGGAGGCAGATACTTTAAAAGCCCAGGTAATAGTGTTTGACCCAAAGCGAATTCTGTACTTGCCCAAAAGCAGGCAGACTCTATCTCCTTTGATTCCTCTGAGTACTCACCTCTCATTTTGTACTGCACCTTGCCAGATTTATCTCGTGCAATTGGATAGAAATCAAGGACCCATCAATTCTCACCCTCCGTACTTATCTCAGCCTGTCAGATGCCTTTCTCCTTCGCCCCTGGATAATCCCCACATGCCTGTTTCACCTAACTACCCACTTTCTAGCATTTCCCAGGCTGTTTTCTCAGTCTGCACCATATCTTCCTTGAAGCAAGATGAGAAAAACCAGACAGGGCAATGAAGATAACATATTCTGCCCATGTCCATGACTGGACTATCAAATTATGGCCAGAAGGCTTGTTTGAGCACAGTTATTGCCCCAGCAATCCTGTGTGTGACTCTAAAAGAATATGAACCTGTTGCCATTGATGAATGACATCCAGTGGCTGAGATGTGAAAATGGGAATGTGCCACATAGCATCTCTTTTGATCTTTTTCAAGGAGAGGAAAAGTTTACAGAATGTGTCTAGGCTAAGTGATGATTCATAATCTCCACAATGTCTTGCAACTGCTGGGGGGAGACAGTATAGCCAACATGACTCCTGTCTTCTAGGCTGTTTCTGGGTTGGTTGGGATTTTTTTGGGTCACTGTTTCTTCCTGTGGAAGGGCACGGAGGAAAATCAGTCACTATTGTGTTTGGAGCAGCACTTATGCCAAATATTTCTGCTATTCAGCACATCCCAGAAACAGGAGATTTAGCTACTTCATTGTTAATCTCTGAAAGTTCAGATAATAATGAATCAGTCATATGAGAGCTATTACTACTGTAGCTTGTTTCGCATTAGATTTGGGTCAGACGGTTGACTGAATTTTAAGTGGACAGAGGCATGATTCCACGTGTGGGTATTGCCACTCGGATGAAATACCTTTGGATGACCTACAACTGAATAAACACAGAAGGTGCTGTAGTGGCATTAATTATTGGGTGAAAGTCTAACTATCACAGATTCTTATTTACAGGAGATAAGGTCTGCCAACTGGAAAGCCAGACAGTGACCTGTGCATCTCATGGAGAAGTCATAAGACTTTATCCTGTATTTTCATTGTATTTTTAATTTTGAGCTTATCGTGATGTTGCTACTGATACATGTGGCAGTGCCTTTGTAATTCCCACGTGATAAGGCTAGGTTGAATGAGCTGGGTTGCTGTAGATTTCCTCTCCAGCGAAAATGCCCACATCTCTTAGGTCTTCTTCACTAAACTGGTTTGACTTGTGCTAAATGTTTTCCTAAAACAATCTGTCACACTACTTAGTGTCACCTGCTGAATTCTTTTGTCCCAAGAAGCTTATTTCAACACTCATATTGAGTGAGTCAACCTCAGAGTCAATTGTGGAGGAAGACCTGAAGGAAGGTATGTCTAGCAGTGCCATCTCTCAAACAATGGCTGCAGCTGCTTGAGCTCCAGCTGGAGGAAAAATTTCCCTCATGTCAACAGTTTGTTACTTAGCTGTGCTTTGCTAATTGGCTTGAGAGTTTTATGGCAATTTCTCTTTCACTTATCTGATGTTGTTTCCCTGTGCTGATGGTGAATAGTTCTTCAGACACAGGTAACAATTTTTTGGTTAGTCTTTACATACTGCAGTCTTCAATCCTGTCTTTCTTGAACGCTGAAAATATTCGTCAACTTTCTTCTAAGTTGGGAAGTGTCCAAGAAATGCAGGATTGAGTCTGAAGTGGAATATCTTCTGGAATGGGTAGGTTCTCAGCTACACCACCCCATGCCAAACTAGGGATTACTGCAGTCGCAGGATTAATATTGGCAGCGTCATAACACTGAAACAAATCTAATGATTTTTTGGGTGTTTTGAATTGGCTTAACAGTTGCTTTATATTAATTTTGTCTATAGTTAATAAAATGCATTAAAACACCCTTGAACTTCATTTTAACGTAGAATCTGAAAAGTAGAAAAAACCCTTTGCTATATATTAATTTGAAAATTCTACCAAAAGAGAGATTACAAACAAAGTAGATGATGCTCACCTGCTTTTTCAACACAGTGTTTATTCTGTAGCTTCTGAGGGACTAGCAAATGAGTATCAGGGATCACTGCCTCCAGGGCTCACAGAGTTAGTATAGTATGTGTTTTTTACTAAAAAAATTAAAGTTTTATCAGGATTGGACTTTTGTGTGTCTATTTTTGGCATCCTCTAGCTGAAAAATGCACTGGCTGAACTTGCACTCCTACCCTCTTGATGGTGTTTTACTATTAATAGAAAAAGGGTTTAATAAGTAACCAGTCCCACAGTGCGTGGTAATACATTCCCACTTCCTTGCAATCCACTCCTGTGAACATTATGACTTGATACCCACTTAAAAAACAATAGAAAGTTCTGCCAGGATCCCCGAGCGAGAAGGAGCAGATGCCCGCAGCGCTGCGGGCAGCACCGCCCAGGCTCAGCCTCATGCTGCCTGCGGGAGCACAGCCCGGGCTGGCTGCTCCCGGGTGCCAAACTCCAGATCCAGCGGCCAACACCGCATATACAACTGCGGCCAAATCACCACAGGCTTCCTGCCTCAACCCGTCTGTGTAAGAGCAGCACAGGGCTGTCGGGAGCATGTCTCCCAGGGACCAGGGATGCAGGCGCAAGGGGCAGATGCACGTGTCTCGGCTGCACATTTCTCCCAGGCTCCCTAATATTAGCGTGTGAGGAGCTGCTTTGAGTCCGAAAAGCAGGGAAGAGTCATGATTTAAGAGGAAACAAGATCATTTTAAGATGTCTTGTTGCACAACGATAATGTGGGAGTAAACCAAAAATGCCACTGAGGGTTATGGTGCAGCGAGTGGGAGTCAGTGTCAGTGTGCAGGCAACCGGCACATTGTAGTCCTCTGACCTTGGAAGAAAGGAAGAAAAACAGTAGGAAAACCAGACCAGGAGAGCTGCATTTCTTTCAGAGCAATGTATGACACTCATGTCTAATGGTATTGAAAGGTTAAGTGAGAAACAGAAAAGGAGTGTTTGCTACTCTGTTCCAAGAATAATATTTGAACCAATCCAGCAACTTTGATCATCCGACTACACATTATGTTTATTTGTAAAAAACGTTAGCATTTTTTCTAGGCCCGTGTGGATTTCCCCTCCTTTTGATCTCTATACACTCCCAGTTTTCCTGTAAGATTAGAGGTATTAATCCATATTTATGTTCACATAAGAAATAAATTATCCTTGTTTTTTAAATTTTCCAACCTGGACAAGATTAAGACAAAAATAATAAAAACGTACAGAATAACTGGTTGCTCGTCCCTGCTCTTGCAAGTTAAGCGTTCCCTCTCACAGGCACTCTCAGAGCAAGACTTCCACCAGCTCATCTCAGTTCAGAGCACACAGATACCATCCCTTGGATAAAGGTGAAGAGGCTCTTAAATACTGGGAGCACAAGGTTTGGGGTGGCTGCGTCTCTGGGTAGGCTGGAGCCAGAAGGAGTTGGCTGACAGTGTACTAAATACACGTAGATTACAACGTTCCTTTGCTAGCTCCGGTCAACTCCTCCGGCTCTAATCAATTAAGCAGGAGTCAATTTAGCCCTCACCCAGAGGACTGATGGACAGCCCCTGCCTGCTCAGAGCAGCCCAGAGGACGCCGACTCTCAGTGGGAAAGCCAGTGCAAGTTATTTATTAGTGGTGTCTGAAAAAAGGAATGTAGGTACGTGCTGTCCTTTGAAAAGTGTTTTTCAGACATTTTCTCTGTTTTGCACTTATGGTTTAGTTGATGGTTTATTATTAAAGAAAACCAATCAAGTACAAGGAAATGCATGTGGTCACTGTCAGTCACCCCAGCAGGAGGAGGTTCAAGTTACTATATTTGCTCCACAAGATTCTTTACATTTACTGTGATTTAAAGCTTATGTATCCATTAATTGTATACCTCCATCTTATCACAACATAGAATATCCCAGATGCACACCATTACTGTCCTGGATTTCACAGTAAAAAGGGTATGGCTGGCTGTGCTGGAAATGACCATTTCCATTTTCTAGAGAGCCACCGGTAAAGCTCCAGTAGCCTTCACCTGGATGGTCCAGTTCTAGTAGAGAGACTATCATTAATTCTGCATGTTAACTGCTTGGTTTTTCAGCTCAAGCTGCCAACAAGGGGAGAGGTGAACATCTTGTCCAGTGAGGCTTAAGTCAAGACCACTTTCTTACTGCACAGAATTCAGAGCTAACTGGCAACAACGACATGAAAGTTTTTATAGTCACTGCTTTTCCTTTGCCATGCCAATGTTTTGAAAACTAGTATTAAAATTATCTCCCACAACCATTTCTTCCTGAAGTCCCTACAATTTTACTGACAGCTTTCTGATAGAACTGGTCCTGTGCCACACTTATTTCTCTTTCACTCTCTCTCTCTCACCCTAAATCCCACATCCTAAACCCTGAGCTGGTTCTGCATGTTCAGTTATTCTCCCCACCGCCCATTCTATCTGCGTGTTGCACAAAGTCTTCCAAGCCCAGGTTTGTGGCAGCCAACAAAAGCAATGTGTAGTCAGTGGTGTGAAAAATTCTAGTTGGGGTTTTCCTTCATTTTCTTGGGCAACCTGTTAGAAAAAAGCTGGTAGAAAACGATGGCCAGCTCATAGGAACTTATTGCAAAAGTTTGTCCCTCCTTCTTACCAGCAATGAACTGCATGATCTGAACTGGAACATATTCGTCTCAAGGAATGGATGAGTGAGTTTGCTGGGATTATCAAGCTTGCTTATGAGTAAGAGCACTGCCCTTCCTTTCAGCAATCGTTGATCTGAAAGAAAACAGTTTGCTACTCCTCCTTTATCTTTTATTAGACACTAATAAAACTATTATGGAAAAAAACTATTGGAATTTGAGGCCTCAGAAACCCTGTGCTAGTTCCTTGGTGGGTTTACAGCCCATTTTACCAGCTGGCAGCCCATAAGAGCTGTAAAATGATCTAGATGCTGCAGAAAGTACACAAAGAATTTTTTCTTTAATGGAGACATGGCTTTTCCAAACAAACAATGTTTTCAGCAGAATTCTCTTTTATAACAAGTCTCAGTCTTTAGGTATGCAACTCAGCTTACAACTTGCAGGCAGTGTCTAGACCATCAGGACAATTAAAGGAGTTTCCAAAAAGGAAACACCTTTTCTTGGGCGTAGTTTGGGAACGCAGAGGGAGCAGGTTGCGGGCAAGCTCAATTGCATGGGCAGCAGCAACAGCCCAGTCCTGGCTGCTGCCTCCTCAAGCATGCCCTTAAGAATTTGCTGAGTGAATTAACTGCACATGCTCGGCGAATCCAGTGTTGCCAGGAAAACACTGAGTTTTGGGAAAACACGAAATACAGTCATGTCATGTATGCATAGTGAACCTAGCTCGCACTGGGTCTACTATGTGCGTGCAGAACAAATACACAGCACGAATCCCTTATGCGATAAGGGAAAGGCCAAAGAGTGCAGCCTATCCCAACACTGACCTGAGTACGTGACCCATTCTGCCCGCTGGAAAACATCAGCACTACTGCTTGAGGTAAAAAACACCCCGTATTTTTCCTGTGAGCTTTAGCACCAGTCGTCAGCTAAATGAAAACTTATATTTCTCAATTTTTTTCCTTTTAATTGGAGATTTGGAAAAGAATATGTAGAATAGAGGGGGTTATTCCCCTCAAAGTGGCCCCAAACTGTGTAAACTTTCAGGTTAAGTGCTCAATTAAAAGGTCAAATTATCCAAACAGAAAACTGAAGTGTCAGGCAATAATTGTCTACCGGACTCCGTTACCTGCCGAGTTCATTGCACACTGACCTCGTTTAAATATTACACAAACTAGTGGTACGTGTGGTACTTCCTACCAGTTATTTATAACTCTTAAAAATCCGGAGTTAGGTAAATATCAAGATCACTCTTCGGAAGTGTTAAATATGAAATTGCAGGATCCACAAACACAATAAAGGTCCTCCTAGAATTCCCAACTAAAATTTTTCTAGGAAAAAAAAGTAGTCCCTGTCTCTCACTAGCATAACAAAAACTTACATTTACATAACACAGTATTTAAGCTGTTAAAAATACATGCTAAAGAAGTCCTGTTCTATGAGCCACCCCCAGGTCTCAGCTCAGTGATCATACTTTCCCTATGCAGTATCTATGATGACTCAATGCTTCAAGCTCATTCTTTACTCTTGACCAAAAACTCGGTTTCTATTTATACTTCCTCTGCCTCTGGCAAAGCAACAGGGACAGTGACATATGGCAATTGGATCTGCCGTAATCCCTGCTCAGCACCATTTTGAAAATTAATTCAATTCAATGCTTCACAACCAAGTTCTTACTTCGTAGTAGATGGTTGAGAAAAGAAGTGCTAAGAAAGCTTTCAGTGTCTAGTTGCAGCATTCAATAGCCTTCTGGTTATGTTGAGAAAAAGCTATTATAGCTAATTTTCAGAAAAGAAGAAGGGAATATGCTTGAAGGTATTGATTAAATGTTTCTCCAGTGGAACTCGGAGTTCCTGTTGGCTCCATCTGAACTGCAGGGCAGGGGGTGATTACATTTACCTGGAACATCCTACGGATCCTTTTTGTACCATACCCCAGGGAAATCAGGAGCAGGGTGAAAAAAGTTGTGCAAAGGTCTCATCCTGGCATGGACCTGGGATGCACTTGTGCGTCTAAGGTGGGGACCATCCTTCATCTCTGAGCACAAATCTGAATGCCAAGATTGTGCACAGCATCACTTGCAAAATAGAATAGTATTTCTATAATGCTCTTGTAACTAATCCTCACACACACTAAAGGCGGTTTCCAAAGCTTACTGAAAATGGTGGGTTCCTTTCTACAGGGTTTGAACGCACTTGGATAAGGCCCAAAATAATTCTGTCTTTTGCACTCAGCAACCCTGACGGTACCACATGATCCGCAGGTCCCCTTTCTCTTCTTACATGTGTGTCCCCTCTGGCTGAAGTCACATGCTAATTGTAAAAACATTAACCACTATGTCCTCTTTAAACCCAACCCACTATCAGCATCAGGGAGGCCATAACCTGGTGTTTTCTGGGAGATGTGGTCTATTTCTGATAAGGGCTATCTAATCACTTCACAAAGTTGAAAAGAGATAGTAGGGACAAAAAACCTGCCAAATATATATTACTTCTCTTTCTTTTAGAGATCTGGGGCACTGTAAACACACATCATCTAAATACAATGATAAAAAGGCTTCCTGAGTCATCGGTTGGATTTGTTGTGAGACCTGAATGAGTTAGCACTGACATATGAGTCACATTAAATCATTAACCCCACCTGAAAATGTCAGCATGGACTCTATGACCCCAGGGAACAAATTTAACAACACAAAAACTTCATCCAAAAAAGCTAACTTTAGAATGAGACTAGTTCAGACCAAACACAGCCAGGCCTGTGGCTTGAGAGACAACCTGAGTCATGTCATGGCTTACACACAGTGGGGCGGTGGCTGGACAAGGTGGGGAGGTAGATGCTTCTTCAGAAAGTTTCTCATGCCTAAACTGGACTTTTTATTCAAAATGAGAAAAAAAGAAGCTAGAATAGTAAACAATTTGTCTGCCCAAGGAGTTGATCACAACAGCTGGTGCATTCATAACCTCTCCAGTCTATGCTAAAGAGAGAAATCTGGTAGTCAGTTAAAAAATGTTTGTGCTACTCTTAGTTAACCAAGTATCAAAGAGAAATTTTAGCTTCTCCTGAGTTTTGGTTGTATTTCTATATTTAAAAGGCAATTAAAATGATAACATGCTTGGATGAGTACCTAATTTTTTTTTTTTTTTGGATGTCTGAGTATGTCCTTGACCTGATAATACCTACATATTATTTTCACAGCTGGTTTTACTACAGTCGCTAAAAACAGACCTGGCCATGAGTGTGTCATGGCAAAAACAGCTCTTTTGCAGCCAAACTTCCCATTCAGTCACTACAGTCACCACAGTTTGTCTATTTTAATAACACAAGGGAAACAGTGCGCATTGCAGCAGCGTGAAGAAAAATCAGAGCGCTTAAAAGATGGGTCTTTTTCAGGGGTTAGTGATTAAATAGTAGAAATGTCACTTCCAGTTTGAGTTGTACAAACACGCACATACATGTGCAGTTAATCAGATGAGTTAGTCCTTGGCAGAAGGCAAAAGGGAACAGACAGAAAATTCCCTTGCAGGAGGAAGGAATTGGCTAGAAGTACCCGTGAAGGGTTATAAGGCACAAGACTGCATCAGCGTACCCCATTTCAAGTCACAGAAATGCTCAGAAACTTAAACACGAGGTTGAGCACCTCACAACACCTACAATCAGTGAGGAAAAGGCAAGGCAGGAGATGGCACATTTTCTGGCAATGGAAGTTGCAGGACACAGATGTCAAAAATAATTGTGTAAAGTATGTGCTGAACCTCAGCCCCTTGCTGACACTTGGGTTTGAGGAAGGATTAGGCAAACTTAGTTTCAGACTACCCTATACAAGTTGCCAAATGAACTGAGATCCCATGGCAAGGTGACCTCTGCCAAATTCCCAGAGTCCAGATCTCTATTTCCAATAATTCTAGGCCTGACATTTCAGATGGCTTTTATCTTGGTGGCCAGGACAGCATATGGCTGAAAGGTGGTTTCTCTTGGGGAAATTATGCAAAACGTACTGGCTTGGAAAAAATTCAGTGGTTTTAACAGGACTTAACTTGAGGCATTGAGTTCTAATCCAGAATTCATAAATTTACAGCAAAACAGTTACTCAAAGATAAGCACAGTGGACAGCGACGAACCAGACCAAACAGGTTTGGAAAGACAAACTTCCAAAGTCATACCTGCAGGATGAGTTGAGAAGGCCAGAAGTCCATATGCTCAGATTGTAATCACTGTAATGTCCTCTGGCAACCTGAACCTGGACTGGAAGAAAATAATAAATAGTAGATAAAACTGAAGCTTACTGAAACAATGGCACTTTTTGGTGGATACAATAGTCTCATTTGGTGGAAGTAATATGAAATAGTCTTGTTGGTAGAAATGTTCGTTCCTATAGTTACCTAGATGCCGTCTAAATTATTGAACAATCAGACCATGGAACCATTGGATTTACTGTTCCACATGAGACCTTTGGTCAATGATCCCCCTATCTCCAGGACTGATCCAGTACCTCCAAAGCAAGGCAGGAGAAAGGTGGGCTTAGCTTGGTACCAAACACCTGTTCCTTATTACGGGTCTCTTAATCTCTAGTAAGAGATTGTCTTAAATCCAAAAATATTTTATTTAACAATATTTCAAAAGCATTCCAACAGTAAGCATTGTTATCCTCTTTTGTTTTTTCATGTGACAGGCAATCTGGTTGGAAGGTTTCTGACACGTTAGCGTCACATGAGCTGTGGTTCTGCCTTTGCCATTTGTAACGGTCACTGTGTTCACCAACACACCAGCATTTGAAAAAAGGAGGTGACAAGCCTAAAAAGTGCAAGGTGTGAAGCTCTGAAGGAGACAGGTGTGGCAGGAGGAAGAGCATTTACCAAACTGATGAACTCTACAGTTTATCAGGGATATAAAGGAGCCAAATGATGACACTGATATATATAGCTGCAGTATCGCTCTAATGATTAAACCCAAAAGAAACCAAGTCCGTAAGAAATGCTAGTTGTGATGGCTCACCCCGTGACATGTGTAGCTGACCTTACTAATCAGATTGATGGGGAAAGTGAAATGCAAAGCAGACGCAGCGTTCCAGGCACTCCCCAATGAGTCACTCTTGCAGCAGACAACATCAATCAGAAATGCTGATTGCCAGTTTTCCATTCTTTCCCCAGACATTGCTTCCTTAACATCGCCTTCCACAAATCTCTTCCTTATGCTGTCAAACACACTCCTCTGAACAGCTTCTTGTCCATCGCCTGCCTGCAGCTCTCGACAGCTTTCAGAGTAACAGAGAAGTGCCAGCATGCGACTCAAGTGAGAGTTCGGCTCACGGGAGAGTCCGAAAATTCCCTTTTGTAACCCAGAGGGACCCTGTTCCTTCCAGCTGCCTACATGGTTCACTTGGAGCCAGCCTCCCACATCCACTTGCAGCAGCGGCACTTCATAACACACTGCCAGGGAGCAGGCTCCCAGTGACTGAGGATGTTCTTCCTCTAAGTGCAGGAGTCCCGTAACAGTCCCGTCGCTGTCATCACAGCAGTGGTGACAGCAAACAACCTTTTGCCTGGCTCAGATGTTTAGGTCCTGCGCTGCAACACGTGGGCTCTGCCAACTTGTAAATAGATGAACACCGAGCGATTCAGGTGAGATTACAAGAACAAGTGTATTGAGTGTGAGCCTTCTAGCCCAAATCATCCTCTGTTTAATAAGGATTAAGGCAAATTGTTTTCAGCAGGTAATTCTTACGTTGGCAAATACAGTGGGAGGGAAGTTCTGAGAGGTGGATGAAACTACTTAAATCCCATGAACAATTTTGGCAGGAATAAAAAGAAAGTAGGGAAAAGTATTCCCATAAATTCAGTTTTGTTTTCATTTTGTAAATCTTTGACATCTGGGTTTATTTTAATTCATTTAAGTGGGTTATATAATACATAGTTTCTGATCAAATAAAATCCTCCAGCTGACCTAGCTCATTTGATGATTTCACTTTCTTTGAGAAATACTTTAATTTTGAGTCAACCCCAAGTAATTAGTTCACTCATGGGGCTGCTGCGCTCGTTGGTAAGCGCTGAGCTGCTTCCCAGACCCCCTGTGAAAGCAGGGCAGACCAACCCAGCGAAAGAAGAAGGGGTACCCCCCCGTACGCCCCGGGCGAGCATCTCCGAGCGCTCACAGCCGCGCTGAGCTCTCGGGGCAGGGACGCGCCTCCGCAACCCCAAGCACCAGCAGCCGGGGATGCTTCTACCTGGT
>NW_010224685.1:0-12858 GCF_000690775.1 Eurypyga helias
GCCCTGCGGTGGGGTCGGCATCCCCACCCCAGTAGGATGCAGCAGGATGGGGGATACTGGGGTGCTCCTTGGCACGTGCACAACCAAAGGGCGTACTGCATTCCGCCCCAGAAGAAACGATGGGTAACGTTCTCCCAGTGCCACCTCGTCCCCTTCACGCTGTTCAGCTGGATGGAAGGAGAAGGATTCCACATCACAGCACCCGCTGCGACCCGAGCGTCGCCTGCCATCACGCAGCAAAGCCACCACAGCCGCCTCCCCTCCACCAACAAAGGCCAAGAGGAGCAACAGAAATCCTAGCCAAGCGCGGCCACATCATCTGGGCAGCCAGGAAGATGACTTGTGTTCCTTAAACGAACCAGGAGAGAGCAGTTTGTAAGCGCCAGGGGGGAAAATTGGGAAGTATCACAACCCTCGTGCCAGCTGATGACTTGGGTAAATCACCCACGCCCCCATGTCGACCAGGCAACGCCCGCGAGAGCCAGGATACCCGCTCCCCACCCAAAAACTCCCGTATGCAAACCTAAAGCTACGCCGCTTGAAACAAAACCCTGTAATTTTTTCCATCGTGGGACAGAATCTGCCAGTCCTTCGCAACCGCAGCAGCCCGAACCCTGCCGCCTCAGTAACATAAAGCGCAATTCCTGAAAGAACATGAAGAAGAGGTAAAAACGTCCTGTTCTGGCAAATGTGCTGAAGCTGGTCATCCTACTTGACCGTGCAGATCTGTTCTTGTCACAACGCCCCTACTGAAAGGTCTTGCCCAGGCAAATGCTCAATGAATTTTACTCAAAATCTGAAAATACACTCCAGTCACAAGGCATGAAAAGAGGTTGATTTTAAAAAATAAAACAAACAAAACCTTTGGGGTTTATTTTAGATCTCTGCTGTCACACAGAAGGATCGGGGCTTCTTTACATATGCTTGAAGATATACGTTTTTATTTATACGGTATTATTTCAAACACTGACCAAGCTCCTGCTTGGCAGGTTTTGACAGGGATTGAGAAAAAAAGGGTGCATAGGGGAAATTCTGATGGAACATCTACTAGAGCCAAAGTATATCTCCTGCCCGTTTTTCTGTCCAACGTGTCTTTTCTCGGGTTTTACGCAAAGCCCTGAAAAACATAAGTCACATCTCTTCAGTACTATATGAAAAGTTATCTACCTTGAATTCTGGATCACGTTCCATTTGCGAGGCACGACTGATTTTACAGCACATTGGTTATCAGCAGAGCAACCCAAACAAACCCTCCGCTTCCGCGCAGGCAGAGCACCCCCATCTCCCACCACCGGCAAGCTCGCCCAGAGGTTTCACCACACGGTTTTGTTGGTTTTAAACTGCTAACTGACAGAATTCTCCCCCCATTCTTTTCATCAGGACCTCGGAAATACTCAACATCTTACATTTTCCCAGAAATTTGTACGCTCCCAGAGGTATCCTACCATTTTACACCACTGCTTGCTCATGCAAAACTTTGCCTATAAACCCCGCAACGCTACCACCCATCCTACCTATTGAGGTTTTCTAGGGCTATAAAGAAAATGAGTCGACTTATGTTTTGAATGAGCTTCCTTCTCTTCCGACAAATAAAATCCACACGTTTGCATTAATAAATTTCTAGGTTTTTGGCTCAAAAGAAATCAGCAGTACAAAAAGCAGATGTGTCTTAGCTCCTTTCAAATTCCATTTCCAAAATCTGAGCCTATTCTCCCTTCAGATCAAAGGCACTGAAACACCATCTCCTTCTTCCAGGATAATTAGAGATTTCATTTCTTTCATTACACTGAGCAAAACAGGTAAATCTCAAAAATAATGATGCTACGGAGCCAACCCGTGCACCTCCGTGCCGCAGCCCTGCTTTTTCGGCTACGAGGGATGGGGAAGCTCTGTGTTATTGCTGGAGACTGTTTTCCCCTTCCCCAGCTTCGTGCCAAGAGGAACGTACTAGGTTACACGTCGTATTCTGGCAGGGCTGGAGGAGGCTGGGGGCAGGGGAGAAGCAAAGCTTTTAACACCGATAAAACGCAAACCGGCAAGGGAGGGTAAGAGAGTCTTGCAAGTTTAGATGTCGTCAAAAAGTTATGAAAACGTAGCGGTTTTCCACAGGCTTCTGAAGAAAGAAGTGCACAGGCACAAAAGCACACAAAAGATAGCCAAAGATAATATTTTAAAGGCAAAATACACCACCCCTTCTCTGTCGTCATCCCCGGTGCTCGCTCAGGGATCTGACAGAGCAGTACAGCGAGCGCCGAGCCCAAGGGGCATAAAATAGGAGATTTTAGGATGTAGGGAATCTTATTCAGGTTGGTTTGTGTTTGTGACCAACACACTAACCAGGACATCTCTTCCAAATCCCGAAACACTTCTGTTTTTAACTTCTGATAGTATCTGGTTCCAGTACTGGCCATTAACGTGTCCCTCTATTAATAATTTTCTCTGCATGAGAAACTTCTGCACGTCATTCCCTTCCCATCTGGATGGAGCTCAGCTCAAGACTCGTGATCAATTTTGTAGTTGTCACTAGATCAAAAAACCCTCGCGACATCCCATCCCCCCGGCCTTCAGAAGGGACCCTCTGCAATCCCATCCTCCCAGCGGGAGACAAACCTGCCTTTCCCCCCCCTTCAAAGGGAGGGAATTCTCAAAGCCGAAGCTGTTTCAGCTCGCTGCTGCCACACTTTATATATTCCTGTAGGGTTTTTATGGCCCATAGAAATCTGTAGCTGTTAATAATAATAATCAATGAATCATCATTAAAGAAGGGAACCAAATAATGCAATAAACTGGCTCCACCCATCCAATGCAATCGTCGGAGATAATTATCTCTAACGAAAACCAATACAGACGTGGCTTCTTTGTACACCCACGCCAACGGGCAGCGTCTCCGGCCCTGCCCTGTGCCGGCGGGCCGGCCGGGCTGCGGAGGATGAGGTAAGTACCGGGCACGGACACCTCATGTAGCAGCTACTCATGGAAGGTGGGTAACTGCTGCAGAGCGCTTGGCTGCTCTGGGGTCTCTCAGATGGGGAATGAGGGGTCTTCCGTACGGATAATGACAGCAGCAAGACAGAGGAGAAGCAGCAGGCTCCTACTGTACTTAAAATCTGCAATTTAAGTGGCTTCAGTAAAAACTCTGGGCTCCAAATAACATAAAATGACAAATTTAAGCAGAAGACCAGTATAACCTACAACCACAATCTGGGTTTAGGCCACAATCTGGGTTTAGGCCACAATCTGGCTCCTCATTCCTGGGTTTTATTCCTGTTCTGCCTTTGATTGTCTGTGTGACCTTGGGGAAGTCACAGCTTCTTAATTTAGCAAAGTCCCCTCAGACCATTCCAGCGGGAGCAGCCTGCAGTAAGGCTCATCCCTCCCTTCCGTCACAGAGGTAATCGGTGAACCAGTCACCCTCCTGCTCCCTCCTCCATCCCTGCGTGCATCGAGAGGAACATCAGAAGATGCTGAAGGTGAGAAGGTGGGCAAACCTCCGTCTCCCTCTGAGACTACAGGCGCTCCCGGAGAACGCGAGCAAGCCCTGGTCTGGTGGTCTTCGGTGACCTGGTTTCACCGAAGGGCTGCTCAGACGACTCTGTCTTGCACATGGGGACCTGATGAGTCAGATCCAGAGCCAAATCCCCCGGCCAAGCCATGGGGAAAGCAATTCATACACCCTCACCCTCAGAATACAGCAAGGAGACCTTCAGAAAATAAGTCACATGGGGTTTTCCGCTGTCAGGGCGTGTATCCCTGCCTATTCCACCTCACCTACGTATGGGATGAGATACCATCAGCAAATAACATCTATCTGTCTCACCGGCGTGTTTGCAAGGCTTAATTCATGAATGCAAGCGCAATACTTGTCAATCCTTCGGGTTTTAAGCTTGCTGGTATGCACGTACATCAAAGCGTCCGCGCACCGGGATAGGGTACATGGGCCAGGAACAGCAGCCAGCATGGGCACCGAGGGACCCTGCGGCACAGGGAGAGAGATGAGGATGGGGGGTGCAGGGGAGGAACTTCTGAGGGGTGAAAGAAGTTTGCAAATTAAAAAAGAATGGGAGAACACAAGCAGAGTTTATTAAAGTCTTCTAAATCCAAAGAGAGCGTGAGACGGAAAAGAGAGGATGTATTAAGGAAGGGCTGTGGAGAAAGCCGGAAAGAAGCTCCATATCCCTCTGTCCGTTCTCTGGTTCCTTTCTTAGCTTTCTGCTTTCCCGACCCCTCTGTCCTTCACTATCCTCTTTCCTGTTATTTTGCTTAAAACTGGCAAAAATTACAAACTGCACAGGCGTTAAAACTGGCCTGAATTCCACATATAAGCCCAAATCTAGGCCAGGGGTATATTTGGCAAATACAAATCCTTGCCAGATTTACACAGCTCTAATAATAAGGTGACAAGAACTGTGCACAGGATTACGGATGTGGCCTCACTCATCTCTTATAAAGTGCCAAAATAGTTTCCTTTGACTTTTATTCAACCTTTGCTCATGAATCTCAGACCATTGCCTCTGGTGAAAAAGAAAAAGGAAACCCCTGAAAGAAACCAAAATGTTTTGTATCTGGGAGAAGGTTTAAACATGCTGGTTCCCATCAACCCCCAGCTCTGTCTCTCTCCGTTGAACAGCAACACGAGACCATGCAGAACACGGCCGGGCCTCGCCTTCCAGCCCCGTTCAGCCTGACCGGGACGCTACACCAACACCCCGCTCTTCGCCCTGCTGACGGATTCCCAGATCAACAGCAGAATCCGGTTTGCGAGTCGCTTTGGTTCTTGGCACAGTTTCTCTGCTGTTTAATGCAGCAGGGAAGCAGCAGGTTCCCATTATCCTCTTTCCTTCCTTATTTATCTCTCTAGCTGAACCGGAAAAGTTCCTTTTCACATTTTTAAAGTCTCCGAAGATCCCACATCACCCTTGTCCTGTCACAGACCTGCTGCTGGCTGCTCTCCATCTCCGCTCAGGAGAAGGATGTCCTCTTGCCACCCCTGGACTTCTGAAATAACCTCACGGCATCTCTCCGAATCAGCGGCTTTCCTCAAACACTTCCACCAGTACATCTTTCCTTTCCTCCCCTTTTATTTTCACTCTCCCTTTGCATTTAAAAACCTATTTTACTCTGAAAGGATTAAACAATTCAATAAACTCAAGTGACACACACTCGCAAGCCGATTTTTCCTACTACCCAGAGCCATGCTCAAGTCAACGGGGCGCTGGGCTGCGGCAAGACGCTTCCTGCACGGATCCAACAGCAGAACCGTGGCCAAAGCTGTATTTTATACTGCCTTTCTTTTAAGTGCAGCTTGCTCCCCTCAGTTTTCGTATCATCAGCAAATCTCATTACATGATGGAAGAAATATGTGGATTCTTATGAGAGAATAAGTTCTTCAAAGCCAAGTCCGTTCCCAACATGTTACAGGTGTGCAACACATGAGCGAGCCCAGAAATCGCAACCGTTCCGGAGGGGTGATGACAGCTCCATATAATGTGATCAAAACCGTTTCACATGTTAAAAAAAAAAAAAAGAAAGAAAGAAAAATCAAAGTTAGACAAAGAATAGTCCGGCCAGACCGAGAGGTGAAACCTAGTCGAACGAAACACCCGGAAAACGACTGGAATGATCGGGTTGAACAAGACACAGCTCTGCCACGCTTCGCTAGCGTGTGTAAGCCAACTAAACCTCTTTAGTCTTGCCGGGCTAGCCTGCCACTCCCCCTGGCTTAGCACCCGAAAAGAGGGGCAGCAGGAAGAGAAACCCCCAGGTTCACCTAAAACCGAGTGTATTCCGAGTGTGTAAGCCAAGTCTTCTGCAGAGGATAAAAGTCTTTTGTTCCTTTCCGCAGAAAAGCAGGAACAATTCAAATGGGAATTTCAGGTGATTTTTCAATACGTAGCCAAGAGAAGCTCCAAGATTCAAAGGTTGGAGGTCCATAGCCGTTAAACCAACCACAAGAAAATGGCATGGAATATTGGCAAGAACTTTGGGGGTGTTATACATATGGAAAATTTTGCTTATGGGCACAGAGAGCTGATTGTTGCGTTAACAACAAGCCAAAATACCTCCGTAACAAACTCATCCTCAGGCTAACATCCGTAAGTCTTCCACACCAACACAGAAGAGAGACGCGTGACTTCCTTCTGTAGCCGTTTGTGCTTTGCAAGATCTTGGGCTTCTGTAATTCTCATCAATAGAAAATTTGGATTATATTGAGTGGATTTAGGGCAGGGATTTACTGAGCAATAAGGATGTTATTTGGTCTTGACTGAGAGGGAGTCAGGGTGGTCTCGGAATTTAAACATAGACAAGTGGAGGGCTACAGGCAGTAAATTCAGCCTCTGGTTGCATTCGGGTGTTTCCATGCATAAAACAGGGATTAGGAGGGAATTTATCATCTATTCAGAGATTCTTCTGCAATCCTTCACATCCCAAGAGACGTTATTTCAGAGGTTGGTGGTGTAATAGAAGCCAAAGCGTACTCCCACCACGATAAACAGGAATACAAAGTATTATACTCTTGCCAGGTAGTGCATCTATCTATGAGGTATTTTACTTTTCCACCAGAAATTGGGAGAAGATCCTTAAAAGGAAGGTCTAGTTAAATTTAGCTGTAAGTTTCAGGAGATCCATCATCCTACCAAACATACTTCCATTCCTTTGATATTCATCACCTCTGATTCCACCAAAGAAGATGTGTGGAGGACCCAGGCAGTGTGTCTTTCTTCTCAAGATGACCAGGCAAAACAAAGCACTTTTCCAATCTGTAGGTCAAGGGAGGAAGAGGAGATGAAGGCAGAACCTCCTCTCCGCTTGAACCTTTGCCCTGCAGCTGCAGGGACGAGAAACCAGCAGGAAAGTATCTGCCAGCGGCCGCATTTGAGAAGAGGGTAAGACTCCACTCTGGGGACAGAAGAAAGGGTTTGGTCTTCTGCAAAAGCAGTCCAAAGGATTGAAGAGAAACTTCTGCCTGGGGGATGTGAAATTTTGTTTGATCTGGATTCTGTTTCTAAAGTATTGCAAGGTTTGAAAAATAAAGTGTTTTGCTGAATCAGCTTGGTATCCAAATGTTAAGTATCTCCTCTGCCAGATGGACAACCTAAGTTCAATTTTGGTTTGTACTGGGTTTTTCTCACAATCCACTAAAAATTGGTACATTTTCACTGATGTTCTTCAAACGTATTCCATGAAGATGACCATAAGTCTTAAGTCCAAGCCCTGCAAAAGTTTAGCTCTATGTTAAATATTCTACCATGACCTCCCTCAGTTTTCACGTTTGCCCGTTCAGTTTTCAGCAAGCATCTCAATTTTCCCCCAGCTTCAGTCCTACTGCCTGCCTGCCACCTAGACATCATTCTCGTGAAGATACCAAACCCAAGGAGTACAAGACCCTAATGAATCTGGACCAGCAGAACCTCTGATATCAAATTAGTGAAAGCAAATGTCTCTGAAAAAACAAGACTCGAGGATGAGGCTGGCAAGATAACCAAGATGAAACTCTATTGGGATACTGAACGTCTGAGGTCACTCATAAAAGTGTGACGCTCACTCAAGTTCATACACCTAAGTCTGTGCCAGCAAGAATACGATTCTCTTTGATCATTACGAGGCTCACAAAGAGCAGCATCAAAACTCTGGATATTAGATATTCATAGACTCAGGTCCAGACTGGTCGAGCGTCAGCTCTGAACCCGAGGGGAAAGGCAGCAGTAAGACACAGACATACATGCCCGGGCCTTCCTCCTACAGACCACTAAGATGAAGACAGTCCAGATGTAGGACCTGAAGGATCTCGCCTTCAGATGTGAACATCAGACCACGCAGTATCAACCTTCCCATCAGACGAAGAACATGTTGATGCTGTCAGAACTAAGTGGGATCAATTATTTCCTCTGAGGAGGCAGAAACCATGTGGAAACGCTTGACCGTAGCGATGGTTCCCTCCAAGAAAATTTTCAACAGAGCCAACTGAGCTATTGCTTATGGAAGGCCGCAAGTTCAGCCTCCCTTCTGAACATTCTCTGGAGACTGAACTCTTCTGGCTGTAAAATATATTTTAAGTATTTAAAATTCTTCTAAAATAACTAAAACGGGGAGTCACGCACAGAACTTGTCAATGAAGTCCTTAGGGGTCAAAAGCGTTGTGCCGCGATGGTGAAACAGAGCTCCTCTCACGGTTCTCGCTGCGGGCGGCTGAGGACAACGAGGAACGGGAGGGAGTTGTTTGCTTGCTTGTTCTTTCCCGTGACCATGAAATAGTCCTTTCTATTTTCTTACTTAAGGATTCTGTGATGGCTCCTCTGTAGAGTTTAATCCATCTACTGATGTTCTCACCCACCGTGTGATCACCCATTCTGGAATAATCCCTCTTTCCTTCAATATTTCTTGCCTCTCTCCTGGGAAATTTATATCTGATTCTGGCATCTGTTCCCCATCCTCTTTTGTGAACACTGAGGCGAAAAATCCATTTATTTTTTAGCAGTGTCTACATCATCTGTCAATAAATTACCCTTTCCAACTCTAAGAGGTCCTAAAATCTACTTTACTGACCTCCTCTTCTTTACGCATTTCAATAATCTCCCATGATTATTTATCTTAACCTCATGTACAGTTGTTCCTTTCTTGCTCTCTCTTTGCTTTCAGATTATTCACATCAAACCTCACGTTCTCCGAACTTGATGGTTTTACATCTCATATTCTTGCCTTCCTTTCTTACGATTACTTTTTGGATGTTAGTATGCTTGTCATCGTATGATTTATTCTTAGCACAGCTATGTAGAATATGCTTGCTACACTTATTTTTCCCTACCGATTCCCCTTGATGCTGCGTATTTACACGGCATCAGCTTTCCATTCCCCGTGAAAAGCGATTCGAATACGCAAAGCTGCACGTCAGCTACGCTCAGAACGTACCAGTCCCTCTGTCTGCACTCCCCAGCTTCCGATCACCAGGTTATTTAGGGCTTTAAAAATTATTACGAGTATTGTCGTGGCTTTAAACCCACTTCAACGTTCAGTCAATAACAGTTATTCCCAAATCTCGCTAATATTCCTGTGTTTCTTCTTTCCTCTTTTTTTGCTTGGATTTGCTCATTGAAATAACAAATGATTAAGCAGATTACAGCCATTGGGTCAGCTTCTGTTGATGCCCGCAACCTCCTTCATCTAACAGTTCCTAAAATAAGCTCGCTCCTGAGATTTTAAGTTACCTTCTTGGGTGCTGCTCTGCATACCAGGGGAGATTTGTGATAGACAAATCCAGGCCAAAACTGGCTTTGGAATCGATTTGCTGGCTATGAGGTTTACGTGAAAGTTAAAATTTAGGAAGGAAAAAAAACTCTTTATTCTTCTAGAAGGCATATTTGGAAAACCAAAATTTGATGATAATGGGACCCAGAATGGGGCATCTTCAAGGCTAGTGACATATAAAGATGAAAATATAAATTGTAGAAAGGACACGAACGTGTTGATATAGGTATTATAACGAAAGGTATTTAAGCAATTAATTAAAAATGCTTGGAACTAAATTCTTGCTGCTCTGTTTACATAGCTTCCTCATCCAAGAATCAATCAAAACTGTTTTTTCCAGATAATTCACACACACACATATATATATATACACACACAATGCCACTCTTTTTAATATTTGATCGTTGGCCTAATTTCTTCTTTATCCCATTTAGTCAGCATGTTTGCTTCCCAGAATAACCTTCCCCATCCCTTCTCACTCTGTATTTTTTTTAGATCTACTGAATACGCTTAAGACCACAATCACATAGTAAAAGTCTGTGGAATGAAGAAACATATCGGAGCACTCTGATTTTAGTTAAAAATAAATATAATTTAATTAAAGTACCGATGGTTCCCGTTAAAGGCATGCTCCGCATCTTCTTATTTCACGTGGTACAAGGATCAAAGCACGGACCTAGTATGCCCTCAGCCTCGTAGAGTGTGAGAACTGGTGCTGCCCGTAACTCAGACCATATGGTAAGACGGATCTATTGGCATGATGCTGTAGAGAACTGCTGTACCCTCCCGTCGTACCCTTTTTATCCTTTTCATCGGAACTGGTTTATATTTGATTTTCTATATTCTGTGCATCTGACTAAATGTGCTAAATCCAGTACTAGAGGCTGAAGGCTGGGGACAAGAATAGAGAAGTCGTTACAGAATGTCAAAAACCGACAGAGAGAGAGAGAATTGAACATTTAACTACAAAAGTAAAAATTATTTTTTTGCTACAAGACTGTCCTGCAGAAAGCAACGGTAATTTTCCCTCCTGGACACATCCTTAGGCGCAGGGCACAGCCTCAGAAGCCATCCATTACGGAAAAGCAGACGGCAGTTCTGACCAACACCGTGCTGCCAAAGCTCTGCCTGTGGCTAAGCCTGAATTTAGTCCCACACGAAGGCTCAGCCACCTCCGAGCCCTGACGGCTGCAGCTTTATCTGGGTTTTTTTTGTTGGGGAATAAACCAAGACCCAAGGTGATCTTATTTAGCAAATATCTTATTCCAGTCAACATCTCTCCGTGCTGTGAAATTCCAACTGAAGGTACATACAGGCTCAAAACGATTATTAATTATCCAGCTAAGCGGCATTGTTTTACACATTCTGTGCCTTAACTAGAGAGCATAACAAACCCATTGTTTTTCTCTGTTTAACGGACCATGACCAGAGCAGCTATGTAAATGACCTAGTAATTCACCAAATTTGTTTTGTTTCACAGATTTTCCCACATGTATGCTTTGCTTTCCAGCTGTAATGCAAATCTAGTCCGCATCCAGGCCGGTCGTCTTCCCCAAAAGCACGTCGGCTATCTTTAGGTGTATGCTGAGTGATTCCGTGACTGCAAACAACTCCGGAAAATAGGAAGCTGGTAACTAATTCGCAAACCCAGGGTTTTTGGTGATGTGTTTGGTATTTCTTATTTTTTTTTAAATGCCTATCAATGGTTTTGCTAGTGGGGTAAGATTTTCTGGAAATTGAATTTTTTCCTCCCTATGAATATTTTAAGGAAGTCACTTACCGGTTTCTTTTAATGCTCAAACAGGTGTGAGTTCAAATTCCCTCTGCCACTAATATCAGCTCAGCTGGAGAACGGCAGCGAATGCTTATTTGCAAGCCAAACTAAGTTCATCTCTACAAAGGGCAGAAGCTCATTAACCATTAAAGCGCCTTCTGGATGTTACTTTAAAAGCTGTTTCTCTATTAATGTGCTGGCAGTGCAGAAAAACGCAGTATCTCAAGCCGAGAAAAACCCAGGAGCTCAGCTCAGCCTACGGAGCTGTGAACCAGTCGTGCTTCAGTTCGGTGAAGCCCGGCAGAGGTTTCTGAGTAGCAACCACCCAACCCCTGGACACGCTTCCATGTTCCAACGCAGCGACTCCAACCCCATTCCCACTCCAAGGGCCACCCTGAAGGCAGGCTTGAAAATCTCCAGGTCTGAGAAGGTGACTGGAGAAGAGAGGGATGGGTTGTTAGCAGGAGGATGTTCCTTGCTGCCGACAAGGAGGAGAACTTCAGGCAGTATTTTGCAAACATAATTTGTACAGATCAAATATATTTGCATCTTAAAGCAAATTATTTGCGTGGCTTTAGTCTACGCCACGCTACGAAGAACGCAACCATGGTGCAAAATAATGTATTAAAAATGCTTGGATTTGTTTAAGAACAAAATACAATGGAATGTAAACTTCCCTGAAAACTATGTAGTACAAAATAATATTTCAATTCCTTGCTCAGTATGCAGACATTAATTGCCGCAGTTGACAGTTTCTATTTATACATCTGCGGCTCATTCCCCAAATAAATGGAAATGTCCTCGTGATTTCTTTTCTTTGGGACAGTATGAGGGGTTGAATGCTGAAGCTCGGACTCCTGACAGGCAGCACCTCTAACACTGACCGGCTGCAAAACGTATTAACTCTTGACGGATCTGCAGACTGATACATCTACAAAATGCTACTCAGCACAGATTTTGTTCTGGTAAATCGGTTCATACGCAAGCGAGATGAGAAGCAGCAGGCATATTCCATGTCAAGAAGGGATATGGGAGCTGGTGTCGCCTAGAAAGCATTTTTAGGGCATCTTCCAAGGCCACGGTTGACGCCAAATCGTGTGACCCAGCACAGTTACACCGTTGCTCGGGGATATCCAGAAGCACTTCCGTTCTGGTGTGCAGACACCACTAAAACTGACCCACAAGAAAACAGGCTGGAAGAAATCCCATCCGGCTGTTCCGGGTAAAGGGACGAAGGAACACGGAGCCTCAACGTACATGGAAGTTCAGACACGTGTCCACTAAAGAGCAGAACAGACCATGCTTGAAATCAGTTGCTGTTCTGTAATTCAGCCCGGGGAGATGCATTTACAGCGCCCTGCTCTCAGAATATGCAAGGCGGCACGTTATTTCACAGATGAGCACCATTTTTAAAGTTTGGAGACATTGAAAAAGAAGTATTTTGGTTGATGAAACGACACTAGATTTAGCAAAAAAACCCTCACAGATTATTGGTTTTAGGTGGGAAAAAACCCTTGAAAGATTATTTTTCCTGGATTTTGGTTGAAAAATCCCTCTCAGATCTTCTATTCTGCACTCAGATGGGGATGGGCAGCAGAAGAATTAGGTTGGTGGGCATGTATATCCACGCAGTGTTCAACTGTGTGGTTGTAAGGGACCAAGGCAAAGGTATCTTGTAGTCCAGGCAGGAACCTATTCCTCTTCCCAGCGTTATCACAGCTGGATTCCTACTGCGTCCACCCCAAGCTGCCTCATTTCCAGGTGGAAACAATTATGGTCAAATCACTCCTAACAACTCGCACTCAAGGAGTGGTGATCAACGGCTCCATGTCCGAGTGGAG
>NW_010224686.1:0-3984 GCF_000690775.1 Eurypyga helias
AAACCACGACACCCCCTCTACCCACCAAGACATACAACCCTTGATAACAAGTAACAAAAAATACGTCGAGTTTTATTTCAAGTCTTTAATCTTCTTAGCCCAAATATTCTTTTATTACTTGAACTGTGATTCCCCTTCTTGGTCTCTGATCAATCTTGCTTCTTGCTGTTTCTGACCTGCAAAAGGTATGTTGCATATTGGGAACATTTCCTTTTCTTGGTCGTTTGTTGGTTTAGGTGATTAAATTAACTGGCTTTCATCAAACAATACTCTTGTCTGTATTTAAATTGGTATTACTCTTTTCAAAGGTAAACCAATCATTCATATTGTATTACATAATATCAAAGTCAGATATTTAATTTTATCAAAAGTCAAGGAAATTTACTTCCTTGGAATCCTGATGAAATCTAGACAGGAAAGTTTTTCACAATGAAAAAATAGGTTCATGTTCAAGACTCTGTCTTGACTTTTCAAAATTATTTTATGTTGAGCAATGAATAATATATTGCTGAAGCTTTCTTTGGCTTTTAATCAAGTACTATAAATTAATTCATTAGTGGGAATTATTTGGGGCAGCAGTAGTGGGTGTGTGTTTAAAGTCTTATGGTGGTACATGATCCACTTGAGCTTCAAGTGTATGCCATCTTTTAATCAGCAGTTCTATCTTAAGAGTTAGTTTGGCTTTAAAAAAAAAAAAACCAAACCAAAAAACAAACCAACAAAAAAAAACCCCAACACCACAAGCCTATGGTGATCCACTACTATTAATGAGCCAGTCCACTACTATTTGTAAGGCTATATTCAAGGCTGTCTGAATGAGATGCCACCTTCTTGGTGTTATGGACATAAACACCCTCAGAATAGAAATTGTCAATGTTATAGGAGAGTTATGGTTGAATCATTTAGGCCAATATTTTTACTCTGATTGGTTTTGGTAAGTCATAAGCGCAATTTTTTTTTTCATGGGAAATACTAGATTTACGTGTTTGGTAGAAAACTGAGACTAAAAAAAAAGTATGCTGTGTTTTTCACACTCAAGCACCAGTGGGACTGTTGCAGAGGACAAACAGGATTTGTGTCTAACCAGTAAACAATGTTGAGCATGAGGGCCATGAGCATCATTGCATATTACACAAGTAAGAGCACAGAGACATTATTTATTTGACATCAGCATCATGTAGGTTTTGGATATTTAACTAACCTCTGGATCCACTTCTTGGCAAAAGCAGAGTGTGGGAAGAGAACAGCAACAGGGAAGGATAAGAGCTATGATAGTAAAATTATTCAAGTTTGGTTCAGTAAACTATTTGATGTATGTTAAGTAAGAAGGGAACAACTTTAGGAAGTGATGTTGAAGTACATAGATTAGCATAAGAGTTAGATATACTACACTGAACATGCTGCCAGTAAATAGTAACTAACCACCATGAGCATATTTTCAACACTTCTCACTGGAAAAGTGTGCATAGGTTAAAATTTAGTGTGGAGAATTAGGCTGTATTTTAATTCTTTTAAGCATTACAGGTAATGTATCTTGTCCGTACTGGTCTTTGAAACTTGTTAATGACCTTGTGCCTTGGAAATGTGTCAGCTGATACCTGTTGTCATTCTACAAAGATCTCTAAGTCTGTGGTGTAGTATAGTGTGTGCTGGTGAAAGCTAAGGGTTTCTGATAGTTAAGCACGCCCTTTGTTGTAAGCAGTGGTTCCACTGGGTCTAGGGAGCCTCTACTTACATGTTTAATTTAGCAGTGTTCTTGCTCAGAAACACTTTTTTTTTTTTTCAGAAACATAGAAAATGTTACTTGTGGGTTGCATATTCTACGTCTGTTTCGTTTTCAGTAGATGTGGATAACAACTGTGAAAGGAATGAAGAAATATGACCCATTATTTACTTTCTGTGAAAACCTTTGGTATTAAATCTCAAATTATGGTGTCTTTCATCCATGTGAAGATTAAACCATCCTAAAACACACAGAAAGTAATAATCAACAAAGTTACGATAATAGCATCAGCTTCAGCCACTACATTATTATTTAATATATTTCAGTTGAAGTGTGTGCTGTTTTGGATATCATTATCTTGAAAATTCGAAGTAATTAAAGATTTTATTTTTAAAGCAGGCATACTAAATAAAAGCATACTACAGGATGTTGATAGCTGGAATAAAAATGTCTGCATGTCTTCTGAGTGCACTAACAGCAGGGGAAGGGAGGGTTATAGCTTAAGGAAGGATCTGATTGTCTTGACGTTTGAGCTTCAAGTAGATAACTGTCAAAGCAGAGAGGGCGTTGGTTTTTTAAGTGTAGATAATACATCTTCTAGGAATTTACATGATAATATTAATGTCAACCAGGTGTGAAATCATAGTTTATGCAGTAATAATGGAAATTAAAATTGTAGGTAAATGAACCTGGACAGACCCTACTTTACTTACCTTCAGCAGACGGGTCAATGGAAAGCTGGTCAGTGGAAAGTTTCAGGTTGTGGGGTTTTAGGAATTCTTCCTGTTTTCCTTTCAGACTGCATCTACTCTTTGTCACTTCGAGAGTGGTCTGAACTGGGGCCACTAGTTCCAAAGGTAGTGCAGTAAGCTGGTGCTACCCCTCTTTATGGATGGGTTTGCTCCAGATGGATAATTTCTTGCTTCACTGAACGGACATCAGGCTGTCCATAAGTCTTTCTGCCTGTTGTCTTTAGGAAGTCTCCAGAAAAACCTGTAAGGACGAATTGCCTGGAAGCCCACGGTAGCAAAATGACTAGTACCTTACAAAATGCAGTGCATGATCACATCAACACGCTTCTCTCAAGCATAATGAGTATAGATAATCATGTAATTCTTTTGTGTTCTGGGTTTGTCTTGCCGACCACACTGCAGACTAGGAGTCCGAACAAAGCCATGCAGTAAACAGAACATCCAAGCTCCTTTACTTGTGCCATGTGCACATCTCCTCAGTTATTCTGTAGGTGACAAGGACGAACTTCAAGTAAGTGAAACTGTGCGCTGTAGGCTACCCCTAGTTACTGTACAGCTTACAAGGAGGAATGAGGAAGCCATCAGTATATTCCTCGTTTATAACTGTCCATCTTTCTCTTCACTGACTACAAAGAGATGCTGAGGGCAGCTTACCTTTCTATTTAAAATCTGGTCTTTTTGAATTTCCCTGTGGCATCTGTGTTTTGACATCAACTGTTTTCAAATCTGAGCCCATCTTAGAGGCACTGAGATTTTAATAAAAATAAAGACTATTTAAATAATCATCTTGTAACATTTAAGATTATTTTCAGCTTTATTGTTTTTCCTTCTGGCAGCACCAGAACGAAGGGACTCCTTTCTGGGTAGCCCAGATGTCATTCATACCCCTCCAAGAAGAAAGAGAAGACTAAGGACAGCAAAGCCTGCTGGGACAGGAGCTAAGATTGGTACTTATGAGACAGAACTGCCAGACAAAGAAAAGTAAGCAGTTTTCAGATGTATTGAAATGTTCTTGTATCTACAGATGTCAGAGGGTTTGTGGTTTGGGGTTTCCTTGTGTTTTCTTCTGCAGTTTCGTATTTCAGACTGAGTAATGTTGCGTTGCATTCTCTACTGTCATTTGTAGTAACTTTACCCAACTTTGAATAGATGGGAATGATTAAATGGTCAGGCACAATGACTTACTGATTTTAATACACTTCTAAAGTGAAACCGTAAAATTATTTCTTTAATTAACTTGGATAACTTTAAGCAAAGAGATTGAAACCTACTAAAACAATGTTCTGTAGGTTACCATGTAACCCTACAGGCAAAGAAGGATGAATTTACAAGTGTCAAACAAAGATTAAAGCTTCAGCTAAGTTGTATCACAGAAGGTAGTACCATTATGAGTATCCTTTTTCAGAGTGAGGATGGTCCAACGCAGGAACAGGTTGCCCAGAGAGGTTGTGGAGTAAACTCTGATGAAAGGCTGAGAAAGTTGGGCTTGTTCAGCCTGGAGAAGAGAAG
>NW_010224686.1:4248-35062 GCF_000690775.1 Eurypyga helias
GAAGGTGTCCCTGCCCATGGCAAGGGGGTTGGAACTAGATGGTCTGTAAGGTCCCTTCCAACCCAAACCATTCTGTGGTTCTATGATTCTCTGTAGAAATATTCAGAACCTTACTGGCCATGGTCCTGGGCAACCTGCTCTTGCTGAGGTTGGAGGTTGGGCTAGGCAATGTCCAGAGGTCCCTTCCAACCTCTCCATCCTGTGATTCTGTCTTTGTAATTCCTGGGAAATTAATTCACAGTACCAGTTTTAATAGACCAGAATAGATTTCTTTTGAAATTAAGATCAGCAAGGAGAAAAAAGAATTCAGTTTTAAACACAAATAGGTCAGAATTTACAGCTCTTAATAGAAGTATTTTTATTCTTATGTCACTCGACTTTTGGAAATATTTTCACTTTGTCTGGGAGGTGCATAGTTATGCACAGAATTACCTCAGACCTGAAATATGATTGGTGGTATTTTCTTCAAAAACTGATTTTTTTTAAAGATCTATGGGAAGTTAGGTTTGAAAATACTTATTTTCTCTTTTTTTGTGTAATATCCAATGGATAATAAACTGTTTAAACAGAGATGGACACAAGTAGGCAACAAAGAAATTTCCCATTATTAGCAAAGATTTCTGTTTAAATCAGCAAGAGGATTATCTTATTTTGACTTAGAAGGTTGTGGCTTGATGCCAACTGGGAATGTTTAATTTTACAATCCTGTTTTATTAGTAAAAATTATGTTTCTTCAAAACATTCTAGAAAATTATCAAATTCTGCTCTTCTTTCGGAGATTAATATATTACAAAGAACAATACCTTTTCCTCACTGAATATAGTCAGTTTGATTTTTAGAGTCTGACTGTGTTGCCTGAAATACAATTTCACTCTTAATAGTATTGATTGTGGAAGGAAAACCTGCAGAGGCAAATGATTGCAAAGAAGAATATAGAGCACTTCAGCTGAGCAATCCTCAGTGCATGACTATCTGAGTCCTGCGTGCAGGGGAAGGACTAAGAGGGTATTGATGTTTTTGGTTTGGTTTCTTTAAGTAAGGAAAATTTTAGAAGAAATAGAGCAACATTGTTTTTCATACCGTGCAAGGCCTTTCTAATACGCTTACAGGATCAAGTCAGAGCTGAATCTCAAAACTGGCTCTTCTTGGCTGTAGCATAATTAGTCATATTTTAAGGCTTACCACATGGAACATCTAATCTATCAGTCTCTATCCCAATTTTTTTCATTTGCATTATGTATGTATGAATTGTATTATAAACAGCATCTTTGCACTACAGGTCACAACCATTGCTTGGCGTGTGACTTGCCTTCCAGTACTGTGAAGGTATATCTGTTGGTGGAAGATCCATGTTTCTCTATGATTCCGTGGTGAATTCAGAAGTCAAATGTGATATTGCTTGATACTAGAATATGGTTTCCTTTCTTTAGTTAAAAACGTAGTGGCAGTGCTAATGCTTTGCTTACATGAGAAGATACTAGATGTCCCCGTTTACCCGGAACATTACAAAAGCCAAACTGTAATCAATTACATTTTGCTGATTATTTTTCTCAGTGTCGCTGCTTAGTTCCAGGGTTCTAAACTTCCATCTTGAGTCTTTTGACAGCCGCTAATGAAGCTTTCAGTCAATTTGCTCAGCTAATAATTTTCATTTCTTTTCAGCCTGTCAGAAGCAGGGAGATGTAGAATTGGTATCATAATCCACTTCACAAATACAGATGTTTCTTTTTATGAAGCCTCTTCAGTAATTTGTACTGATGGCAGGCTAGATCCTACATGGTTCAAAAAGCTTTATCTTAAGCTAATGGTACACTGGGGTCCTGCCCAAAATGTTTTCTGGTATTGTGTCACATTGCAAAAAAATTACTGATCCAAGCAAACCACCCCAGCCTGTTGGGGAGGCGGGGAGGAAGTTAACATCTAAATTCCTTCACCTTTGGAAGTCCTCCATCACAAATATGGAAGATGTACAGCCCTTGAAAGCATGTCATGCTTTTCTGTTTGATGGCAGGATCAAATGACAGATTGTGATCACATTTGCAAACGCGCGAATGAATCCTTGTTTCTGAGCAATCTTGCACAGGCATGCAGAAGGATTTGATTCTTTACCCGTAACGTAAATACTTTAAGGTGCTATCGCATAAAATCGTGTCCCACAGTTCTTGGTTTAGCAAACTAAAGTTTGTTTAGAATCATTTTCCATTTGCAGGTTTTGACTGACATCATCAGTGCTTGCTTCTTGTTTGCCAGGCAATGAAAGGGCAGTTACAAACCAAACACGAAGAGCATAATGCTGTCTTTATGTTGTTGTGTCGTAAGTCGATTGATACAAGATCCTAAATCAGAAGAAAAAATACCTCTTTACTGAAGGAATGAATCCAAGTTTTTATTTTCTTTTTGGCTTTCAGACTCTTTTTTGAAAATACAGTGGTTTTCAATGTATTGTTATCACATAATAGAAATTATAACTTTTATAGATTTCTCCTAAGATTTTAAAGTATGGTAGGAAGGTACTGTTTATGCTTAAAGTTAATAGCATCTAAAGTAAATACTGAGTAATGAAAAATGAAAAGGTTTTATTTCTGCAAATATTTTAGATTTATGGATGTTGAGGCTAGTTATGTAGCAATTCTCTAGTCCTTTGGAATGAAAATATATTCTTAGACGTGACCAAGAATACTGAGAAGAATGCAAATAAAACTCTGTTTAACACAGAAATTAGAGCAAAAGGACTACTGCCTTTCTCATGCTTTGTGTGTGGGTGCAGTGGCAGGAAAAGCAGTTGGATCATATTTATCTATGTAGACATCTAATATTGCTGTGACGGTTCATTCAAGGACTAAATCAATATTTTTAATAAAACTTGGAAAAGTGCTTTGGATAATATTAAGCTTAGTGAAATAGTATAGATGTGAGATCAGCAAAGAACCAAACTAGGATTTGTAGAACAAGGTTTGCGAAATGAACTGTTTCATTATTTGCTGAGATGAAGATGTTATTTAGGATAAAGTAAAAAGTCAGAATAATTAGTTGGTCAGTGAACTGCCACGATTCAGGTTTATCTAGCTACCTAGCAGGTTGATTTTCAAATCTGAGATATCCAATGAAAGAAAATGGTTCTTTCGGCAGACAGATGTTACTTAGAGTCGGTTAACAGTCAAACTGTGGCTCGTAATTTACACATTTTTAAAGTGTGATAAAGGATGGTTCTTACAGTTCAAAACATGATTTAGTCAGGAAGTAAAATAAAATTATTCTGATTCCAGTAAACTGTGATGTTATTGTTGAAGCTTTAACTGTAACGTAGTATCTGTCAGTTTCCTAAGGTGCAAAGCAGAGATATGTAAGTCAAGCCCAGATGCAAATTGTACTTTTCACAATTTGCATATCATACTTGAAGGAGAAATATTAATAAGAGCAATCCCAACCCACAGTTAGAAATCATGCTTATTGATGCATTACCCAAATCTCTCAGGGGACTGAGTATGAATAACACTATTAGCTATGTAGAATATAGAGGCTTAAGTGTATGACCTGTCAGCCTGAATCCTATAGATAATTGGATGTTTCTATAATAATTTAACTTTAAAAGTATCGAAACCTATTTGAGAGAGGATAGTACCTACTGATTATGAAATTTGTTTACATCTATAATTTTAGAAAGCATAGTCACCGAATACAGAATACCTTGTGTAGCTTGTGCTATCTGTAGTCGGAGAGTACGGTGGAACCAAGGCTGTGCTGGCATCTCTATAACTAAAACAAAAGTAAATCAGGAAAAAACTTCCTTTTCTACTACAGCTTACAACTATTACTTTATTTCCACAAGTAAAGGTCTATCTTTCTGCTTTTGTTTTCATTTAAAGAGGTAAGAAAAGCAAAACCTTTTGGTCTGTTTCTTCTTACTAATAAAGGGTCTAGTCTTATGGTCCTCATTCACACAAGGGTTTCCTAGGAGGAAGGCTTTACTGGATAAGACCCAAATTTTCTTTAGTTATTCTCTATGTTTCAAAATATAACCCATTCTGGCTGCTGTGTAGTGTTTATAAATTCTTTGCTATTGTATGTATTCATATAGCTGAGGATATGTACAATTACAGAAGTAGTTTGGGGTAAAGCAGCTTAAACACAGGAAAAACCTTATTATAGATGTAAATATGCTGGGTTCTCCTGAGAATAAGAGTAAAGACGTTGAAAAATGTTATTACAGAAAAAATGCTTCAGAATTGTGAGAAGTAATGTTAAGAAATAGTTTTAATTCAATTGACTGAAAAATAGCAGGTATTACTTGCTTTCCTTTTCTACAAAGAAATATATGTTCACACCTAGCACTGTGGCTCTGACTTATTAGTTATTCTGCATGTCCAAAATTTCACTTTCGTATGTGTAGGTCTAGTTCTGTCCATTTGATCTAGCTGTTATGGTCTTTTTTGTTTTAAATGAAATTTGGCTTTTGCTGCCTTGATACTTCTTGTTTGATTGATAAAACTGAGTGACTGTCAGGATCAAGCCTACACTTAAATTGAAGGAAGGAGGTGCTTTCCCTTAGCTTCAGTATGTCTGGTTTTGTTGAAATACTGAGATACAGTCATAGCCCTGATAGGATCTTTGCCACCAGTGATTTAAATCTTGCTTTTTTTACCTATGAGTGGTGATTTCTCAGAGAGCTCAAAATGTTCAACGCATATCCAGATGTCCTTAGAAACATCCATATGAAGTAAAAAAAACCATATTCAGATTGCTGACTGGGTATTTGGAAGTGGCAGGAGTTGCCAGCGGGCGTTTTGTGCCACCTGCATTGCCGTCACCTGCTCCATCAGAAGAGGCCAAAGAGAGAATTCAATTTTTACTTGAGATACGATTGTTACAGTACTCACGCTCAGTGTGTGTTCTTGACTTAAGGGTCTGATTAGTCACGCGCGTAATCGGGGGTAGAATCAGCTGCAAAGTTTTTGCTTTCTGATGATAAATGTGGAGGGTTTTTTATTTTCATACCTTCATCTCTTTCTGTATTTTCATAGGTATAAATAATTTCTTTGAAAAGAAAGCTCTTAGCGTTATATCCCAATACTGTAATAAGCTGGACTTGCCATTCTTTTGATAACCTTCCACCCCTTTAAAAGCACTCAGAGCCTGTGGTGTGCCAGGAATCCCCTGGAGATCATCTCTCCGCATTTGTTTAATTTATTGCTTGTGGTTCACGCTTTTAAAGTCCTAATGCAAGGTTTATTTAAAATGTGGTTTGCCACTAGCAGTGATTCAGGTAGCAAAAACAGATTTGTCCTGGAATTTGGCATCCTCAGAGGGTTACACATAGACAGTGGTATTACTGTCTCACACAAGAAGTAATTCTTTCTCGTAAAGGTTTAACCAAGTGAAATTTGGATTCCACTGAAAATGATACCACGACCTTGCATGGTCCAGAGGGGGTATAAGGTTTATGCCACAGTTACCTCCTTTTAAAATAAAGATATATTTGAGAGTCCATGTTGATATGTCACTTTTTATTCATTAAGTGTATTTGTTTAATACAGTTGGAGAGAACTTGCAGAGCCTTGCATGGTGTGACAAAGCACTATGATCACTGGTATATCAGTGAGTCAAGGTAGTGTCGGTGTACAAGAGCGGTAAGTGCATTCTTGCCATAATAGGTTTATGGAATGCAATATTTAGAAAGTTTTTGATAATCAGCTCATTCAGGCTGAAATGTAAACAGGTTAAGAAATCTCTTAGAAGTGGACAGTCAGGTTCATTTGAGACTTAAGTGTAAGCATCAAACCAAAAATCTTTTAAATAGCTGAATTAAGTCCTTTATGTGTTTCATTCATGCTCAGCGTTTTCTTACACTTTAGACAGTTTCTTTCTTTCCCTTTTTGCTATGACATTGGCAGCAGCAGTCGGTCACCAGCCATACCAGACAGACTGTTTTGACTCAACTGTGCACATATTAAAAATTGTACTGTCTGCGTGGCCTGTTGGGAGCTTTGATAAGTGATACGCATCTTCTGAACAGTCAACTGTGAATATTTAAGGTTGCGTTTGGTTGGAGTAGAAAGAAGACCTGTGATTAATACCTGTGTTATGTGACTTGTGCCTGTCCAAAAATGGAGTGTAGTCAGAGGGAAAAAAGAAAAAAAAAATCAAAAAATCAAAAGCCTTTGATTACAAAGCATAGCAATATTTGTAAAAAAGGTTGTAAAAAAATCTAGAGTAATTCCATATTCAACTGGAATGAATAAGGCAGAAATAAATAGTTGCTTTTCTCTTGATAGCACCCTGGCTTTCCTTGCAGCAAGTGTCTTTGTTTTAACTGAGCGGTAGATAATTAGGCCTCCACCATCCATGGAGGAAGGGGTGATTTATTTCCATGGGAAGTGCAAGGAATTGGTATCCGCAATCACCATTTCTCCTGACTCCCCAGGGAAAGATGGAAAAATATGAAGAGTGAAAGCCCGGGGCAGGGAAAAATTAACATTATCTGCTGACCTCCAAGGTTGCAATTTCTTCTGAGCAAAGTCACTCAGCTCTCTAGTTTGTAGCACATCTCACCAATTTTTGTCACCGGTAATAGCCTAATAATTGACTGCTGATGGAGAAGTTATTACTCGGTAAGACTGACAGGACTCTACCCTGTGTTTTCTCAGAGCATGTTCTTTAGAGCAGGATTTTATTGCTGTGACAAATCTGGTGAGATATATGTCTCAAATGATTAATCTACAATGTACTTCACTGAAACTGGTAGCTGTGAGATTATAAGAGCACGTCTTAAAAAATGGAAACTGTATCTTCTATTACATTTTTAGTAAGCTTATTTGTGTTTTTTTCCCTTGCCAATCTAACAATTTTTTTTTATATTGGATTGATGTTTGAATTAAGTTTCATATTTTAAGCCTATCTTAGGTAGGTTGTGTGTTGGTACAATTTATTTTATCGCACTATGGATTATTTTTGTTAAATACTGTGATCCCACTGAGGTATTTTAATGTGGGAGGCAAAAGAATTTCTCTTCACAAGTAAGTTACAGTAAAAAGGAGGAAAGGTTGTGTGTGGTTGAGCTAACCGTCAGTGCTGGGATATTTGTTGGCTTTTGATGTAGATCAAGCTACAGTATTTTCAGTCTTTTAGGGGGATGGGTGGGAAGTAAGAAAAGGAGATTGCATTAAAAACAACAAAGAAGGCAGTATTTAAAATTCCTTGTACATCCTTGTGATTAGTGTGCGGCAACAAAAGTGCACTCTCTTTATGAACAATTCCGTAAAGGGATCTTGATGATGATGTCAATTAAACCTCCATTTCCTAAAACAGCTCTTCAGGCAGAATTATTTTCACATTATTCTTAATAGGAAGAAGCAGGTAATGTTGATGCCTATGATTTAGATCATATGCGTTGGCAAGAGATTAAGACTAGACTGATGGAAAGCCTAAGTAACCGTGCTTGCCAGCTCAATCCTGATGTCAAAGATAGACAGCACGGAAGAGAATGAGATGAAAGCTTGGCTATATTAATGAAATAAAGCTGCCTCAAATATCTGGTTTTATTCTTCATTAGACTGATCATGAAGTATGTCTTCTTTACTGGATTAAATCAGAGTATTCCATACAGCACAAGTGCCTGTGAAGATCAGTAATCCCTTAACTCATTATGGGCAACATTATGAAGAAAATCCCATACATAAAAATACACTAAAACTCAGGATTCAGGAAATGATTTCACAAACACTTGCAAATGCTCCTACTCCACTGAGGTGATTTCTCAGCTTCTGCTCAGTTCAGTGCACTTTTCAAAAGTCAGATCCACTGCATGAAGCTATTAATCTTTTTGGGTTTATTTGGTTTTGTCCTTTTTCTGTACTTTACATTTTTACCAATAAATCATCCGTCTTCCTTCCTCTGCCCCTCCAAAACTGTCCCACCACAGCAAAGCAGGGCTAAAATGCTACCATTTAGAATTAGCAACACTTTTTGATTTCTTTATGTTAAAACAAGTGATAATCCTCTGTATAGAACCCACTGAACCAACTCCATGGAACTTATTTTTCCAGTAGTGACTTTGTTCCTCAATCAGTGAAAGCTGTGTCTAGATGATCTGTTTGTTTTCACCTGCTTAATTTCATTGATTACTGTTGACTGTGAAGACCTACATCCAGTCAGTAAGGAGTATTATGTCATATTGAGGTGAGTTGTAGACCTCCTGTAAACAGTGTATAATACAGGCTACATTCAGTAACGTTTCCTTGACTTTCTGTCCATTCCTTTTATGTGTTCTATGGCAGGTTCATTAAGAATTACTCTTTCGTAGTTGCCAAGGATGCTGTTGAAACTGAGTAAGATACAGATATCAGGACATACTCAGTTCCAGAATACTTGAAATCTAGTCCAAAAACCTAGGAAAGCCAAGGGGAAAAGGACTTCAGGTAAACAGACTTGTGACAAGTTTTGTTTTAGTCCTCTACTTTCTGCCTCACGAAGCAGGTTGATCTTTCAATGACTTGGAGAATGAGCAAGAAAAAGTGTAGACAGGAGTACAGAAAAGGGTGAGGGATGACACTGGACACATAACTGAGCAGACAGATGAGAGGGAGCATAGTGAAAGGCACTGATTTGTGCATTGGTTTTCCTGTTGGTCAATATATGTGTTCCCCCAAAGCACTATACTGAACACTTGAAGTCCATGACAATAGGTTTTCAACAATATGTAGAGCATCCTGAAATCTGGTCTGTATGGGTAAATATTCATACATTTGTACACTGTGACTAATACATGCAGTATGAGCAAACGCACTTTCATGGTCAGTTGAGAGGACTCATCTGTTTCTGTCAACTTCAATCAGGATTCAGCGTGACATTAATCAGGATCCTTTTTGATTAGTTCTGCCATCTGTGGGAGGGTATACAGCACATTCTTATGTATCAGTCTAAAAACTTGTAGAGAAGAGAAGGAGTTGGACAAATTTCCCATTATGTCTGTCTTAAAATAATTTAACTGCCCGTCCAATCTCCTTCAATGTAAATCAAAACAAGAGCTTATTAGAAGCTGCAGGAGGCACAAAATTAGATTAATACAATCCTTGTTTACATACATTACTGCTAGACGACTTCCTTGATTACTTAATAACATTTTAAAAAATCCTTTATTCAGCTGTAGAACCATTCATAACAATTTTTGTGTAGCTATTTCATCATTCAAGTTTGTACATACACACAGTAATTTGAAAATCAGTTACATGCTTGTATTTTCTTCAGATTGTTAACCTCACAGCAGCTATTATAAGTGTACTTCATGTAAAGATCAAGATAATGATCAGTGTTCAAAAATGATCAGGAAGAGTCAATGTTGTAATGCATATTAAAAGGCGCTTTTCAGAATTCTCTCAGTGATTCAAAATATGTCAAGCACTAAGGTGAATTCAAATCTGACAATAGTCTAGCCACTGACATCAATATTTCATCCTGTATGTTTAGAATGAATACAGTAATAATGACTAAAACCAAGGAAAAGGGCCAAATGTATATGCAAGCACTACTGTTTGCTGAGGACAAGTTTCATTCTAGGTTTCATTCTAGAAATAGATGACATTTCTAATGTGCTTCTTTAAAAGCTGATAATTAATCAAAAATGTAGAAATAAATATCTTCTATACCCCTTCTACCACTTACGTAGATATCAGAAAGATAATTTTACGTCAGAGACTCGCCTGTTAAATTAAAAAATGGTACTTCTAGCCTTGGTTTATATTGGAGAAGATAGCGTGAAGAAGGTATTTAACTTGAGAAAATAATTTTTGAGAAGGTTGTTGGAAAAGCTGGTAATTTTAGAAAAAGGTTGAAACAAATTTGGGTTTAAGTTTTAGAACAACTTTTTCATAGAGACTGCTTCACTGAATTTACCAAAAGTTTGGAAAAAAGAAGGAATTTTTTGCCATGTTGAGAAGTTACCCACATACTCTTTAAAATTACTAGGTTCTGAATGATTATTTAGCCACAGGAAGAAAACCTCTATGAACAGTTAATTCACATTTCCATCTGCCCTATTCCACTCCCCAGATATCTAAGCAACGGTTTAAGATATTTTCTCAGGGGTTATTTTTTGCTCAGAGAGGAACATGGTACATTATTCAGCATGTTCCGATGCAACTTGTTAACCTTGGAAGTTGCTCAAGTGTAAAACTGAAGTGATGTGATGATAAATCACAATTTAGTTTCTTGTGGTGACGCGAACCATCCAGGCTATTATTGCTTTTGTCTCTCTGGAGTTGCTCCCTGGGTAACTATTAAACTACCTGAATGAAATTCTACTTTTATTAAAATATCCTGAAATATTACATATTTTTGTAAAGAAACTCCTCAAGCCTTTAGGCTAAAATACACCACTAAGTAATAAAACATTTCTACGAATAGTGTACTTGCTGGACTTGCTGTTGATGACAGGACGAGGGGTAATGGGTTTAACTTTAGAGTAGGTAGATTTAGATTAGCTGTCAGGAAAAAAAATCTTCCTGGAGAGGTTGGTGAAGCACTGGAACAGGTTGCCCAGAGAAGCAGTGGGTGCCCCATCCCTGGAAGTGTTCAAGGCCAGTCTGGATGAGGCTTTGAGCAACCTGGTGTAGTGGAAGGTGTCCTTGCCCACGGCAGGGGGGTTGGAACTAGATGGTCTTTAAGGTCCCTTCCAACCCAAAACATTCTGTGATTCTGTGACTGATCACAAATACAGAATTATTTTTCTGCTCAGTTGCTGTATCACTGTCAAGCTGTACTGAAACATCAGGTTAAAAGATCCCTTAGTATGTAAATACTCCCCTTTAGTTATACCTCTGTGTAGTTGTGGTATTGCTTGATGTTCAAAGAGAAAAAAAGGCAGATTATAGCCAGCTGTGCTGATAAAATCCAAAGTGCTAGCTAGAGTCTCCACATTTATTTCAGTTAAAGACTTGAAAACACAAACTGAAGATCTCCAAGTAAAATTAAAATTTCATCAGGATATGATGATGGCTTTAAAGTACTTTCTGTGCTCTAGATTCAAAATTTTTTTAAGAACCAAAACCATCAACTTTTTATCTATGTTACTCAGAGCGACTGCTGAGCTAGTATAAGCAAAACTTCCAAACCAGTATCCCCCAACCAGATATAATGGTGTGGGAGAGAAGCAGGGGAAGGAGCAGGGCAAGAGAGAGGCAAAACAGTCTTTCTACAATATATGTCAAGATTGTGCAACTTACCATCAGGGTACATGTTGTACTTCCCGAAGCTGGGAGCAACCATGGTTAGTTTGGTCAACAAGCCACCAAGGACCAATGTTCTGTTTGCCTTTTTGCAAGCAGGTGATGGCTGCTGAGTGAAACACAGATAATACTGATCTGGCTGCCTACGCGTTCAGGTGTACCGCCGCTAGCCAAGGAAACAACATGACCACAGCTCTCACGACACACCTACAGGCGCACTGTATCAGCTGTGTCCGGTGAGCACCTTTGGTTGGGTGGTTGAGAGCACGCTAATGAGGAGGTAATGGGCATGCTTGTTTTCCAGCAGGAGGGTGAGGAAATCCGAAACTTTTCTGTATATAGCAGGAGACTTAGAAAAATTTTGTCAGGGCACTGAAATGACTAGGGACGGGATCATAAGAGCTGGAGGGGTTGTAGGGACATGGGATTTATTGTTAGGGGGATGTAGTGTTGCCCAACCGAGTCTTTATTCACTCTTTTGTTTAAGAATTCTTAGTCATATATTTGTCTTCTTAGTTTCTCCTCTCCAGCGTAACACTTGAGAGGCATATAATGATGGCCTTCTGCATGCCTGATACGCATCTACACCTTTTCTGCTTTAAATAATACCAAATCAACCATCACATCTTAGGGCAGAAGTATGAATGCTTGTTAGGCTGTTTATTCAGTATGTCTTGATGCAGGACATTGCCAGAGACCACAGTCCTAAGCTGACAGTGTCTCTAATGAAATTATTTGTAAGGTTGAAATGCTGCTGATGCTGTTATAACCTTTTCTTAGGCTAGATTACAAAAAAGTCAATGTTTCATGTTACCCTAACACAGTGTTAGCCAGACAGTCCTCTTTTCACGGTTTCTTGCATACCACTCCCAGTTCTGCAGTGACTCCTGCGTCCTGAAGTGTTCTTCTTTTGCCAGGCTAAAAAAATATAACTTATTTCTTTCTTAGATCTAACCTTTCTGTTGCCGAGGTCCCTTTGCAAAACCAGATCATATGTAGATAGGTCATATTGAATACAATGGTGTTATTGGCCCGTATATATTCTGATGTTAGCATTTGACGAATCAGAATTTTTACAACTAACAAGATAAAAGTTGACTACAAAATTACTTGCCTTTTAAGAGGACTGAAAGTGCTTTTGAAATGCCTTGAAAGTTAACCCAAATTTCAAATCATTGTCAAATCTTTAAGAACAAATTTGACCCACACTGAGTGCTTGAGAAGAATTTTCCAAACACCATTTGAACTTCATGATATGCCAGCCGAAAGAAGTACTTCTACTTCAGTAGAGTAATATGAGAATGAAAGAAAATGCTAATTTTAGGGACTTTTGTGAAGTTCAGTATCAATTTTTATAGATGGCAAACAGGCTTGAACGTTGTTGGCAAAGTAGCTGCATATTCTGTACAAGCCTTTCAAATCACTTGAATCTTCCTGTATCCAAGCTGGCTCTTCATATTTTTGCTTCACATCTTCACTTTTCTACTAGACATTCCTGTCCTAAGTAATATTTAAGCATAATATTTAGTTATAAAGCATTCATATGGTATCTATTTGAATACTGTTACCTTAGCATTAAAAAGTTGAGTCTCAGTTAGGACTCCCAAATCATTTGCATTAAAATTTCTGTCACACCTAAAATTGCTGTCCTTAGCAGGGCACAGACATTCCAAATGTAATTGGGTTCTCTGCTTTTAAATATATTCTTTGGCTGAGTCATGTTGACAAGTGGTTTTCATCTTGAAAACCTTCCAGTTGTTAGACTCAGTCAATTTGACATGGAATTCAGAAAATGAAATTAAGTGGAGCCTAACATTGTCTGCATAAAGGTGCACCTGTGTGTAGGTTAACTTGCCATCACCTGAAATCCCCAGATATTATTCTTCCACTGTATGTTCTTACAAAAGTATGTTGTCTACTGTAACACAGTCTCTGTTGTCTGCTAGAGCAAAACGTGACTGCCTTAATACATGTGAAGAGGCAAGGAAGAAAAGAGAAGTCATTGTTTTTCTGAGCAGTTTCAACTGAACATTTGGATGTACAAGATGGAAACACAAATATAAGATGCACAGCTGCAAGTTTTTTTGGGTTTTTTTTTTTCCTTCTTCTTTCTTGAGGCAAATCATAACCTTTTCAGTAGCATCTTGGAATTGCTTTTGGAATCCAGTATACTCCATTTATGCTGTTTAATTCAGGCAGTTACCTCACTGCAGTTTTAGGTCTGGCACAAGATAAGGTAGGTCTTGCCTGAACCAGACGTATCAGCCTAGATTTCTTATAGGGTTAATTGACAAAAATAGATACCTTGCAAGAACTGTGAAGAATTATCTGATTCAGCTAGCTTAGATTCGGCACAGTCTTCATGAGCTGTCACTTAGTCCCTCAGTGGACTCTAGGAAACCAATAGGAAAAGTTAGGTTCTTCCATCTGATTATTTGAAAGCTGCTGGATTTGGACCATTTCCTGGAAAATAGATGTAGTTCAGTCTCTCAAGCTGTGTAGAGTCTCACTAGGCAAGTATTCTCATCTAGACTTTGGAGAAAAAGGGGGCACCATGTGGTGTGATGGCAAGCTTAAAATTAATTTTATTTGACTTCATCTAAGATTCTCTGGAAGATTCTGTTGATAGTCCTGGAGCTTGCCTGCTAATTCTAGATTATATCAGAGCTCAGTGCAAATGTTCTGCAGCACACACATGTAGCTAATGATAAGCTTCCGAGGAACTTTTAGGCTATCCAAGGAGCTGCTTAATCATTGCAGATGTTTGTGAAGCTGGACATTCCTAGAAACTATATAGACCAAATAGCTTTTTCAGTTGTAAAGTGGGCGCTTGGTACTCCAAGCTCAACCAGAGATTTCAGAAATTTTATAAATTAACTTACAGCTTATGGCTTCAAATATATTGAATTATGTTGGTAGCATGAAACCACAGTTGAACTAAAAACTTCTGAAAGAATGTTCAAGATTATGTATAAACTTCTATGACAAGATCTATAGTCATGGAAGCCTGATGCTCTTCAAACTTAGACTGTGTAGTATTGAAGAACAAATAAGAGTGACAGGGTGTAATCAGGGTCCTCAGTCTTTAATAAATTCTTACAGACATTATTAACATGACAGTTCTTCAGTAGTGTTATCGTGCAGTGATTATTGGTAGAGAAGAATTTGCAAGTCTTAGAGAAGAGGATTGGTGGGTGGTGGGGTTTCTTCTTGTTGGGTTTTTTCCCCCAAAAAGACTGTTTTACACTATGCAAAATTAATTTTAGTTAGCCAGGAAAGGAATCTGTGCTGCAGGACAGGATATTACTGGGAAGTAATTGACAAATTAAAATTTTATTATTATCAATGTATGAACAAGACTAGACTTCTGTCTTTTTTTCCTCAGAAACAGGAAAATTTAAATTTATAATATTTCATCCTCCTTCCTTATTTTATATCGTATTTAATATGGTACTACTTTTATTTTCTCACTTTTCATCTTTCAGCAAAATGAATTCTCCTGCTAATAACCAAGCTGTCAGATGAATTATAATAAAAATCATATTGACTTGAAAGGAACCTAAAGGAGTAATCAACATTAAACTATACAATAGAAATTCTAATTCAATCTGTACATCAAGCTTCATGGGAACCCATAGATAATACTGACTCTGAAGCTGCTGGGTTTATTATAACACTTCTTGATTTCAGAAGAATTTTGCTCTACGTTTTAGTGTATACAAATTAAATTAAATGGTACAAGGCTTCAGAACCAGGCAAGTATTCAAGAAACAATATAATATGTTGACAATGTATACCTGTTTAATTGGATAAAGAGGACAATTTCCCAGATAAGTGATGATTGACAGATCATAAAGCTCTCTAGTGTTCAATTATAAATGAACTGACATCACAAGGATGGCACAGATGTGTGACAAGGGCTTAAGCAGCAGGCTTCAGTTTTATTAAAAAGCATTTCTGAAGAAAACATAATTAGGGATAAGCAGTGCATGGATATAGACAGGGGACAGAAAAATTCCTGGTCTATTTAGAGAGAGCATTGAGGAAACTGCTAGGAGCATAGAGGTGTAGAGCCTGATAGTTTCCTCTTCCTTTCCCAAAGCTCAAGTTTTGTTTTGTTGCTGTCTGGGCCTGACCATTTCTCTATGCCCACCAGCTTCTCTCATACCTCCCTTGTTAGAGACACAGCTGTCCATGTTCTACCACACTAGACTTTGCCTACTGGGAGGTTTCCAATGTCACAAATCATGGCAAAATTTGAATAGTATACATCTCATGCAACTTCATTTTACCTGATGCTGTGAAGACTGTAGAGAACCTTATCCCACCTTCTCCTCCCAGGAATATTTCTTCTTTCTCCTGCCTGTTCCAGGCAGGTGGCTATCCCATATAGACTGTCCTACAGAGCATGTCAGTATCCCTGTGCTGTGGGCAGGTTGCTGAGCTTTCTCTGGTTGAAGGAATCACACAGATGAGGTCTCAGCTGAGCTATGGCTTATCTGTTGTCCCGCTTACCAGAGCAACTCATCATCAAATGATTTAAGGAGGTGGTGGCCACTGTGGGGAGATAATGTGGTCCACCTGTGTCTTTTACTTAGGCCACTCAAATCTATCCAGTTGGGGAAGCATTTTCTGTGCGTGAAGAATAACTAGGATGTACAATACATGGTTGTCCTGTGCTACAGAAGCTGGCTTAGAGTGTACAGTTTTAATTGCATCCCTTTACTCTCATACCTAGACTCCAAAGCTGGATATATTTCACTAATTGTCAGACACTTCCCAGATCTGACTAGAATAGGGCAGACATTTTCTTTGCTTATCATTGTACAGATCTGATTAAGAACAGAGTGCCTCTTCTTCAACTGTGAATAGGTGATCCCTTGTAGCCGTAACACCTCCTGGAACCTTTATGAATCCATGGAACAAGACACCTCCTGCTCCTCCCGAGGATCACAGCACTCTGTTAATTATGTCACAAGTCAGTGCCTGGTAGGGTTACTCATCTAATCTGATCAGCCAGGCATTTATCTCACCACGGGTTGGTGGATACACGTATGCGGATAGCTTCCTGCGACTGCTGTGGGCTCAAACCTAGTTCAGAATAAGTGTATTCTGTGCATCTCAGGCATAATCTGTTGGTTTTTGTCATTGGCCAGCAACTGATCATTAGCCAAATTAGAATGGATTTTACTAACAGAAGATTCAGTCTTAAATAAAATGTATTTTGCCTGCATTCAAAAATGAGGGAAAAATAACTTCATGAACTGAAAAAGCAGGTATTTACTAGAAAAAAAAAATGTCTGCTAGAGGTTTGGTTTTTTTTTTGAATGCTGAGTTACATTTGTGAACCCCATCACTGGAATATTTATGCATTTTCTTTTTGGCTCATAACCTATTAATTAACTGTACACACTTTGAAATAGACACTTTTTCTTGCTTTTCTATTTTAACGTTTCTTATCTCTTCTTCCACATACCTCTAGCTGGCTGAGTACACCCACTGCTTTTCCCTGAAGCTAATGCAAGAATTTAAAATTCAAATTACCAACAGACGTGGATGGCTGTTCAAACAAGGCATCTAAATGTTCTCAAACACCTTGATGAGTTATGCATTCAGAGGGTGTTAGGTCAATGAAATCTATCACATATTTTTATTTGCAGTCTCTTTCCTAGCAGTGGAGTTGTTTTTTATATATTCTCCAAAACCCAGTCTGGCAATTTCTACAGTGTTTCAGATATTTTGTATACTTACCTCTGAAATACAAAGAGGAGAGTAATAAACATTGCAGGCATGACATCTGGTCCCTAGACTTATTAATCAACACAGAAGGTTAACTGCAGTTTACAGTTCTGTCTTTAAATTCAGAAAACACAAATATTTTCTCTTTGAGTGCACCAGAGGTAAGTTGGACTAATCTTACTGTACCATGTATTCTAGTACACTATACAACTAATGCTATTTAATGACACAAAACTATTGTACGGATGATATGGTGCCTTTGTAACCCTAACTAGAAAGCGATTGAAGATTTCTTATGCATCCATTTGCTGTTCGGTTTATGAAAAAATTACATTCATCGCCTTGTTTGAAAAAAAAAGTACTTAACAGAGTACTGAGCGTAAGAGAATGAACTATAGAAACAGGATCACTTGGATTAGGGAAACCATTCTTTCTAGCAAACACATGATCAATATAGTGTGACTAAATGGATGAGTATAGATACTTATTAAGCCTGAAATAAACATTTTTCCTTTGATGCATGGACCCAGCCTCCTCACTTAGTCTCATCCATTGTAAAAATCATTTGGAGGTGTACCCGCTTTTAAGTCTTTGAATGGTTTGTTTATACACACGTCAGTCAGGTCCGTACTGACCTACTGCAGTGGGCTTACCTCCTGGAATACTTTCACAAGGCCTCTGGTTTCCTCTGTTTTTGATCACACCGTGTCACTGTGTGTATAACTTTCTGAGATCTTTAAACAGAAAGAAGGTGAGCATAAAAATATTGATTCTGGAGGGCTGAATACTGTTATTTCAGAATCCATCTCTTATGTTTGCAAATGCCGTAACTGCATGGAGCTGCTTAGACTACTAGATTTTTACTTTTGTGAATTGAAATTTAGATTTATTATACATTTCACAGGAATAATTTTCATAGGTGATTTTGCTGTGTGAGAAAAAAAGTGACCAAAATGGTAAGATCACAATTCTTAGATAACCTGCAGGGCTTTGGTAAAGAAAGGTCTTCTTTGGATCTAAGCAAAATTTCATCTGTATTTCTTTTACATAATGTGAATCTTCATTTGGGAAACAAAGGCACTTTGTTCTCCAACGTGAAAGAATAATATTATTACTGATCTCTCTTCCTGTGGTCACACAAACCATTAGGACTTTCCTCAAAAGGTAACTTCATAAAGAGGCAATCTGCAAAAGCCCAAAGTCGGCCCAAAAGGCAGTGGCAACAACCTAATTTTATTCTGGTTTGGAATTTAACCTATGACATCCATTCACATAGATGGAAGCAAGAGAAGATAGGAAGACAGTGTGTCCTGTGGCTCCCTGAAAGAGGAAGAATCCAGGGACAGTGGGAGATGAGAACAGTAGATCTTGTGTATAGCTGTGTAGCAGAGGTACATCATGTTATTGGAGATTGCTCTTCCAAGAAACCCTACCTTCTCAGTAAGCCACTTGATTTGGGAGGGTATGCGTCTGCCGTCTAAGGGAAAGGTTTTTATGGCAGAATATTGAAGCGTAGGCTGTGCTCATGAAGTAAATGGGAAGCGTTTCAGTGACATCAAAAACAGGGTGCTGGAATGTGATACTTCAAGCTGGTGTGTGGTGAAGAAATCAGCACCGGTGTGATGTCCCACTGAAACATCCAGTTTGGACTGCACTGGGCACAAATATTTGTATTGCTACTTTAGGTTAGTGAAAGCATAATAATGCAACAAGAAATGCTCAAAAACGGTGATGACAGGCAGAGAATACTGCAGTGCAGCTGTGGGGAAGTACTAAATTCTCAAATATGGATTATCTTTGAATTTGCTGGTAATCCACTATAATTCCCTTTAAAAGACCATTGTGAGCAATCTATTGTTTTTAGAGGAGTTAGATGAGGATCTTAATGAATTTAAAATGTACCATGTTTATCTATGCAGAAAAGAGCTTTCATCTTTATTCCCTCAGGTCCCTGTGCCTTCCTAGGGAGACTGGTCACCTACTGAATTGACCAGAATAATGTGCTGAAAATTGCTTAATAGGAGGAGAAGCAATTTATCACTAATCTGTTTCAGGCTGCCAGAGGTGATCTCTCATTCTGAACCGTAGCTGTTGAACCTCAGAGGGGTGGTGAGTGAAAATGGGCAGGTGAAATTATTCAGTGTAAAAACTGCTTGCCAGAAGCTGCATTCCTAGGAGTGAGGTTTTGGAGACCATGAAGTACTGTTTAGGCATCTAATTCCCCTTAATTATCAGTGGAAGGAAGACATCTAATCATCCATGACTGGTGAGCTTAAAAACCTCTTCCTTCACCTTCTTAAGAAAGTGTCAGAATAGGATGTTTGAATTTCAGCAGAGTGAATATAATGAGGTCAGGGCAGCTGCAGAGCACTCATCATTCTTCAGAAAAAAAGGCCACTCTGTGCTCTCAGTGTGGAACATTTCCTGCGTTTTATTCCCTTTCTCTCTCTGGCTTTTGCAAGTGGACGGCTTAGTCACCCTGGTATTAACAGTTCTTGTATTTTAGGCCTTGCTATAAGCTTGATTACGCAGGCAAATTATTGCAAAATAAGCTATTCATTTACTAAGTGAATTTAAAGAGCAGTGGTATTGCACAAGTCCCTGAGTGATATTCTTACTCCACTTTTACCCCTTTTTGTGCTTCAGTTTTCCCTGAATCCAGAGAAGACAAAGCTGGGCCCTGGGGAAGCAGTCTTATAGCATAAGATTCTGTACCTGAGGAACTGTTCTCTGGTTGCTCTTCCTAGGTGTTTCAAAAATAGAAAAGTCCTGACTGTTTCAAGACCTTTGAAAATGTTATTTTATCAAATAGATGTTTTGCTCATATGCTTCCTGGTAGTGCTAATTTGTGGGAGGTAGTTCAGTCTGATCAGCTTTTTAAAAAAAATATCTCTGGGGCTGAGAAACCTGAGCAATTCACTTGTTTGGAGCCAAATGAACTAATCTGATTTAAAGTTTGCTATATTTCCCCACCTGGTAAAGTTACGTGTTTTGTGTGTACACTGGTACTGTGTTGAGCCTTTATCTATCTGATCTGTATTTTTTTATGTTTCTGCAGCTTACCCCACAAGATTGCAGCACCAGTTAAGAGTCAGTAGTGTTACAGGGCAGGATTTGTAGTGCGGCTCAGTCCCTACACAGCACAGCTGGAGAAACAATGTGAAAAGTATTTAAAATTATTATGGAAAACATGAAGAGTTCTTATGAGAACTGCAGGCTTCTGAAGGACAAGAAACTGTACCATATGTGAGGCTGGCAGAGAGTGTATTTCGGGGGAATATAGTCCTTGGAGGAACTAGTCCTGACAGTTTATCAAACGCACAAAGCAAGACAAACTGGGAAAAGTAAATAGACCGACAGAGCTGCCTTTGTCGGGACAGGTTTGGGATACAATGACCGTGTGTTGTTGCTTCCTGCCATAGCTGCGGCCAGAGTTCCTGCCCCATCTCTGCTAGTTAAGCACTTTTACTGTGCCTGATTACTCCTCTTTCATCTCACTACTCCTCTCTTCAGTTGGGGTAAAAGATGGAGGGCGAGGGGGGCATAAAACAACAGTTTGACCCAGAGCTGATGCTGTCGTGCTGCAAGCTTTTCTATAAATTGACCATTTTCTATGTTTTGTTCCACTGGTCAGGTCCAGTAAAGCATGAGCTTTGTCAGCCCCTTAAGACTGGCATTTTAGCAGTATCTAGATTCTTAGGGATGCAGGCAGATGCTTACTGGGATACTTGTAAGGGCCTTGGCTTATAAACTCCCAAGGGAACGATTTTCTGCGTTTAGTCAGCATCTAAGGAAAGAAATAAACCTATAACATCTGCAGTACAGTAAACATCTTGAATACAAAATTTGGGTACAGAGTATCATTGTAGATTTTCTTCACTCCTGTAGGCCTCATCTTGGACAGAAATAGCTATGAAGTCTTACATGCTCTGAGAAATGTGCTTGTGGTTGTTTTCAGCCAGTACACATGCATTCTTTAATGGCATCCGTTATTAGCAATAGGCTCTGTTTTCAATGTTGGGAAAGCCTTAAAAAGGCAGACTAGAGCGAATTTGGAGGAAAAAATCAGCATACATTATATATTATTTACAGATCATCTGGAACATCTTTGCTGTCTCCAGCAGGAGTTAGAAATTTTCTTCCAAAATGATTTTGCTGTTTTAAGAATTCTTTTATGCCATGAAACGCTTGAAAAGCTGCTTGTTCCTATTCTGCCTGCAGGCAAATTATAAAACTTACTGCTCTGAATAGAAAGAGGGCTTGATACTTTTGTATTTTCATGGCTTTGGTAGTGCATCTTTGGTAAGCAGATTTTATCAGAGGGGTGCAGGGAGCAAAGGACAAAAGGACAAGGCACATTTCCATCTTTTCTTCTTCCAGGTTTTAGAACTGAAGACAGAAATCTAATGTACTGAGGTCTGCAGGGCTGTCAGAAAACATTTTTTATTTACTTAGTCAGGTACTAGCTTCAAGAAGGGCCACTGGAAATGTAGTTCATGCCAAACTGCTTTGCTTTGAGACCAGGGAATTGCAGGTACCCAAAACCTGTAATCCAAGTCTTCAATGTGGAAAGATGTTTTCTTCTAGCTTTTTCTTTTTTTTAATCTATTGGTTTGATTATTAAAGCTAATTATAGTTAGAAAGTCAGATTTCCAAATGCAGTGAATTTACTATAACTAGAAATTTCAGCTTTGGAGGAAGGACCAACCAAGTAATACCAGCCCCAAAGCTTCAGTGAGCTGCATGGTGCTCTGTGATTCTGTTCCTGTTTACTAACCATATAAGCTAACACTGGGAGCTGTCTGCTGCTCGTTTTCTTCTCTAAAGTGCAGCAGTGAGCTATAAAACCAATCCAATGAAAGCCCTTAAGGTCTAGTGGGCAATAACTGAAACAAAAGGTACAGTTTTCTTTCAGCACAACCAACACATTTCTTTGATTAGACAGCTGAATGTCCAAGTAAATAAAGGAAGAAGATCATCACTTGCTCTTACTTTGGGAGCAATTAATAGTCCTTTGATAACACACTATTTCCTTTTTTCCGGCTTTTACATTCCTCTTCCTTTCCTTTTGCTGGTTAAGCACTCTCAATAGAGCTTCATCTAAAGTTGTGGGCAGTAGAAACCCTTATGCTTTTTATCTTTTCCAGGTGATTAGCTTTGGGGTTTTTTGTCTGTCTGGGAGACAAAGGCTACCTTTCTAAAAAGAAAAATATAAAAGGTTTTCTCACATTACTTTTTACTTTCCTCTGTAACTAACACAGTTACTCTAAAACATCTTTTATAACCTGGATGGAAAATGCAGTAATTTCATTTTGTTGTATTACATTTTATTTTTTTCATATACTTCAAGTTTGAGTGTTAGCAAGTTCTTGTGTATCTTCCTGGATTAAGAAAAAAACAGGTTTGGGACAGGAATTTTATCATTACAGGTGCCATAAAATTAGATATACTGTTGTTCCACTTGCTACTGATGATGATACTGCTTTAGCAACAAAACCAGTACTTAGCAATCATGCATAATTAAATTTGTAAGTTTTACTCTGCAGCTGTGCATTTGTTTACAGTTTTACCTTACTGTCACATTTAGATACTCATTCTATTATTTTTTTTTTTTTCCCTGAAACCAGGAGATCTTTTCCAGTGTTTCAAATAACTCTAGAACTGACAGGTTGAAATCTTTGTCCCTAGCAAAAATTTATTTGCATACACTTTAGACTGACTTGTTTGATTTAGTCCTAGCATAAGCGCTATTTTCCTCCCATGGGAATGATGTAGTCTGAAGCTTTTAATTTATTTCATTGTTTTCCTGACCATTTTTGTAGATAGCTCTCAATCTGTAATTTCATATGGGATGTATTTATAATCTGTAAAGCCTTTGTTTTTTATATGCCCTCAAGAGGAAAACAGCAGCCATACACTAAATTCTGTTCAGGTTTGTGTATATGTTTTAACAATGTTGGAAGTGGCGGCTCAAAACAGCTTGTTGATTGGTAAGAAGGAACTGCAAGTAAACAAAGTTTTGCAGAAGCAAATTAAACTAGCATGTGTTCTTGCCAAAATCCAGAAATTATTCACAGCAGGCAAGCCCTTGGGCTGCAACAGGGCATTTTCTGATAGTGCTCCATTTCTCTACTCTTGTGAACATGTGAATCTCTGATCATTATTTTAATGCCTTTGAGCATTGGTGGAATTGGAATGAATTCCATGGGTGGAATATCGTTTCCCCAGTCTTCTGAAGTTCTTACCTTCCTTGGGAACATTGACATGGGAGGAATCTTATTTTTAAAATTAATGTAGATCCATGCTGGAATCACAAAACTTTACACCCAACACTTGATGTGATCTGTTGAAGCCAGTATAAGGATCCTGCTGATGATTCTTGCTGAATGGCAGAATCATGGCAGTTATAGGCCTGGTGTACCCAGACCCAGGCTGAAACATAATCCACATCTGGTTCAAAGGCTACGGTCAGGTTTGAACATGCTTTCTGCCAACCCCTTTTGCGTGTGGATGACCAAGTAGTCTTTTGAAAAGGTCCGTGTCCTCTGAGAGAATCCACATGGTTGCTCCTTTGCTCTTTTAGCTTTGTGTATTTATGGCAAAGATTTTTTAATGTTCCACAACTTTTTTTGCCATCAGATGACTAACGTTACAGCACTGCTGAGACCAGATCACCCACTTTGAGGATAAGACAGAAGGTGGCTCTCAATTGCCCCTGTGCCGGCATGACAGTTCTTTGAGTCATGGTCTGACTCATCTTTCACCCCCTCAGAAACCCCAGACCTACAGCACAGGAGATACAGAATTCTTCAATAGTTTCTTTTATTTTTTTTCTTAATTACTTATCAGGCATAAAATTACTGGTCCCGTAAAAATAATAATTATACGCAGACTTGTTTCTTCCCTTAGCCTGTACAAAAAGTCCCTTCTGATACCACCCTCACTTTATGTCATCACTTAAAAACAACACTGAATCTTTCTGTTTGGAGAGGTTAGACACAGTGACTCCCGGTCTGTCTACTTCTTTAACTCTGAAAGAACACAAACCTCTGCTGATAGGCTTTATCAACTTCTAAAAGCCTTTCCAAGCAGCTTGCTGGGATTTTTGTGTGTGTGTGTGTACGCGCTGGTTTTGCTGTTTCCTGGATTAAGTCTTAGCCAGCAGCTTTTAACAAAAGCGCTGTTTCCCAAATGCTGTATTTCATTAATTTATTGCAGTGACACTGATTTTGTCTAGTGTTTTTAATATTTTTTCTGAGAAACAAGGCTCAATTCTTGTCTCTATTCCTGACAGGTAACATCTGATACCTTTAGGGAAGGAAATGGTTCTCTTAATCAAGTAGAAGGAACATTTTTTAACCACTACCACAAAAGCTGGGTCTTTAAAAGGGTTGAATGTTTTAGGGAAATGCTGTCGCTTAAGGCATATATTGGAATACCTGATGATATTAGATTACTGCTAGATCTTATACATACCATTTATTTCACTGTCCCAAGGTGTTGTGCCAGAAATGATTGGATTTCAGTTTTGGTGAGGAAAATGACAGTTTTGTTTGGGTTTTGTGGGTTTTGTTTTTGTGGTTTTGTTTTTTTTTTTTTTGGTGGTGGTGGTGGTTGGTTTTTTTGTTGTTGTTGGTTGGTTTTTTTGGGGGGAGGGGAGAGGTTTAAAGTCAGTATTATGAAATGGCTTGCCTGCAAAGGAGCTGTATTGAAGGGAAGGCAGAATCACAAGTCACTTCTCAGTCCTGAAGCTCCTGATGGAGCTGAGAGCTAGCATGCTTCCTTTTCTGCTCTTGGTATCACTGTTAAACCTGAGTTTCAGAATCTGAACAGCTGAAACACTGGACTCCATCCATCCATCTCCCCCACTTATGTCTGTTTCTTTTTTACATTGCAGCTTTAGCTTGCAGAGATCATTGTTGAAAAATTAATGAATTGCAAATTTTTAAAACTCAAAACATTAGCAAGGGAATTGAAGAGTTTTGATGAGGAATTGATTGTGCATGTTAATAAGGATGTGGTGGTGTTATTTAATTCATATTTCTAAATTCAGACAAACATTTGATTTGTGTCATTATGATACTGGTTTGATACTGTTCAGGTAAGACACATGTTTTAAAGATAAGTGCCCTGAGCAACAACATATCTTAGCAGACATACTTACCGTGATGTATTCTTATTTTTGGTCTAATCTCCCTAGAGGTTATTAGTACTTTTACCTTAATTCCTAGCTGTGTTATTCCTCACAGCCATGTTCCATATTCAAAACTTAAGAAGAACATGCATTCCTAGTCCAAAAAAAGGGTAAAAAACACCCTAGATTGTTTTTTTGTTCTCTTTTTTTTTTATCCAAATAAGAAGACTGAGAAGTGAGAACAAGTGATATCTTTGTGGCTGAAGCCTGTACCCATTCAATTCACACTGTCTACAATGAGGTTAAGAGAAAACACAAAGAATCTGAAAAAGTAATTTTTTTCAGACCTATTTTTTTAGTGCCGTATTTCACATACTGCCCAAGATATGCAAAGCTCTGTTGTATGTTTGGAGGGGAATGGAATATGAAGGGGGGGGGGGGAAAAAAAAAAGAGGTAGAAATTGCATATCACGAAATCAGTAAGACCTTATGAGACCACTCTATGAATACCAAAAAACTGATCTGGTGGATTTGTTGGAGGATAGGCTTTCTGCACATTCATTGTATAATTAATAATTAATAAGGCTGTCTATAATTTTTAAATTACAGCATACCTCCAAACTGCAACAAACACTTGCATATATAATCAATATAATTGACCTCAAATATTTAGTTCATTTGAACTGCTTTGGCAAAATAAAATTAGCTTGAAGAAGAAAGGATGGAAAACATGGATTAAACTTAAATTATATTCAGAATTAAATTCTTCTGCAAACTGGTCTGACACATTCAATCCTACATTGTCCTCTGCTGAGGGTGCCAAGCAGTGTGTGAAACCACAGCTGCAATGGTGGCTGTTACACGGATGGCCACCACATCGGTCTGGATTTGGGGCGACCAGGTCTTTTAAGGAACACCACAAAGAATCTTTTACTTGTATCATCTGAGAAGAATCTGGTAGTGCAATTGCAGATTTGCTTGCTTTTGTGAAAGTTAAGTTCTTGGTTGATACTTTTTATTACATCTTTCAGTAGGCACAGCATCTTCCTATCAAAGATTTCCTATTCTGTTCATGCTAGGGCATGACTCTTTATAGCTCTAGCTCTTCCATGTGTCATCCATAATATTATGTGCATCACCCTTAGGGACTGTATTTCATCAATATAAAGAACCATATCAGCTGCTGAATTTCTGGCTTTGTCATCAATGATACCTATTTTTCTCATGAGTTTTATTAGTTGAAACTTCTGCAAAAGTAGATTACTTCTCAGTTTTATAATAAAAACATATTTTGTGACTGTATAAGACTTTACAATAGCTTTGTACCATTCTAACAATGCCCCTACATGCAAAGTATTAAGGAGCAGAATAACAGTGATGATTCATGCTAGTATTCTATATTTGTACATCAGATGAAAAATAGTATGTGCCTTAAAAGGTGAAATGCAAGTGTTAATATTCACGTCAGTCTGCATAGGTCATTTGATTTTTAGAGTTGCCATGTTGTAATATAGGACATTCATTGTAAATAAATAAATAAGCTAAATCTCTGTTTTATTTCTACTTCTTCATTTGATCTGATACTTTAGGTTGTGTAATTCAGTGAACTTAGGGAGTATGTTAATTTGTATCAGCTGAATCATCTGACCTGAATCTTCAAAAAAAACTTTAACAAACAGCTAGAACAATCAGGCGAGCAGATAACACATTTTCCAGGCCATTTTAACTTTCTTTCTAGTAGTTCATGTGCTACTCATGGCAAATGGAGGCATAAGTTCTTCACACTGTTATACACCTGGTACCCAATTAATTTTCTGCTGCCAGGCTCATTAACACAGTAGATATAGCCATTTGTTCCCTCTCTTTTTCTCCTGGAGTATTTTATTTCTTTGATCGTTGTCCTACAAAGCATTATTAATATTTCATTTCTTCACACTGTGAGTCCCTTGAAAAAAGATAGAGTGAATATCTGTGATTTAACTTGGCTTCTTAGTGGTATCTCTCAGTGATACGGCTCACATGTGCACTGAATTTCAGGGCAGTGAACAGAATTTGCGGATTATCCCCATCTTTCATGTAAAGGCAAGATGCAATTTAAGTTCTAAATCTACGGTAGGGTGAGTTTTTGGAAGCTTTGTATAAGCTAGTACGTAAAGTTTGACCGATAACAGAAATTTTTCTGGTTTCTCATAACAGTTCAAATACAATGAAATGGGAGACATTATGTATTATAAGGGATTAAAGTGGGAATAAAACAATCCAGATACTCTGTGATCTTCATTGGCTCAAAGTGCTGTCACTTACAGTCTGGAGATGTCTTTGAGCATGATTTTCTTCCATCCAAGACCAAAATGTATATTTCAATATGTACAAAGACTGCCCATATTCAAGGGCTTAAAATATTATTTAATACAAAAATGCCTCCCCCTCCGCCTCTTTAAATTCTGTTACTGCTGTGCTTTAAATTTACATTTCTGTAGAGTAGAAATATTCAACCATACTTTCTAGGGTCATTAAGCTTGTATTTAGTCATGGTACCTTTGGGAATGGAATGAGTGACAGCTCATAAAATTCAGAGGCATTGGAGACCTCTGTATATGATTGACATGAAACGCGTTGAATTGCTTGATTTTAAGAGTGTTTGTAGAGGCTCAAGGCATAAGGCTGTGCATTTTTTAAACTGTTCTGATACACTGTGTAAAATATTAATGTGTTTTGGTTTTGTTTCACAGAAGAATCATCTGTAACCCTTAAAATAACTAATGGAGAAAATAAAAGGGTTATATACTGTAGGATATTGCAGGCGACAGGGATAAAGAGAAGAAACTCCCTTGTGGAAGGTGCTTTTCTCATTATTTTGAAGCGTATAATTGTTTCATTATCTGAATGCTACAGTTTCTTTTTCCTTTTTTTTGTGATTTACTTGCTTGTTTTTCCTACAAGCTATTAAGCATAGAGAAACTTTGTTCACCTACTATCCTCTGTAGGATACAGTGAGTCACTTGGTTAAATATGTATTTTATACAATGTGGGTACTTAACTCCGCTCACTCCTTTGGCGTGGGTGTAACACGAGCTTGGATGTTGCGTAGGTAGCTCTTGCACTCCCAGTGGCACAATGTTGGTTTATCAGATGGAAGAAAGACAGTGTTTGTACAGGAAGCTCTCAGCTGCCTCTTAGCACCCACCATACCCATGACTATGATGGCCACGTATTACTCCTCCATCACTTCTAGCAAACCAGTGAGGTGGTTCTTTGTTCTAGTCTTGTCTTCATTTAAAAGTCTCCGTCTCATTTCCACTCTGCTGTTAGTTTCTCAAAAAGCACCAGAAACACTAAATGTAATGGAAGATGCGCTGCTCGTATAAATCTCTGCGGTAAAGAATCATGGCCAGCTACGTTAACACTTCAGTATATGTAAACAAACCCATATGGTATAAAGTTTGTCGCCCACTGAAATGTCAACAGAAGCAGTTCTTAGGACGGAGTATCACGACAAAGATCTTCTGAACCTTCTGACACCTTCTTAAAACCTGGTCCCACTGAGATCCTCACTGAGGGTTGACAGGACTTTTATTGTTCCTGTGGTGTTGTTGATTAAACTGGGTTCATGCTAGGTGCTAAGCATTTGACAATAAACCCCATGTGTTTTCTTCCTGAGCCATCTGAAATCTATGCTGCAAGAGACCTCAAAGGTAGTTGTTCATGAAGTCTCTGTAGTATAATTCTGTGAGAATATCCCCCTTTATTCTGTATGAGTAAACATGGTGACTTCAGAGGTGTAGTGTTGATTTAAAAGAATGAAAGATGGATTTTAGTAACAGATCTATATTGAAAAGTGTGTGAATGGTAGATTTAGTGGGAAAACAACAACAATAGGCATTTATATTTTACTCTTAAACATGTAGAACTAAGATTTCTGAAGCAAGTTGATGCATTTTGAACTTACATTGGATTTGCCTCACAGTTCATAAAATCCCATCTCTACTGCTAGGGAAGACTCTGCAAAACCAACGTAAATATCAGACTCTTTTTGTATTCACTGTGCAGCACCCTCTACACACCCTGTCTACATTCTTCAATCTAAACTGGTCTCCTGGGATACTCTTTTCTTCAACAGGCTCCTCAGACTTCAATGGAACTCCTCACTGTAGTAAGCATTACACCTGAGAGTAAACATTTGCAAGATTTGGTCTTGAATTAAGATTCATGCAGAGAGGTATAGCCTACAACACAAGAAAGAGGGGGATGAGAGAAATGACAATGTGCTTTTGAATTTTTTTTTTTATCATTTTAACTCAGCTTACATTTATGAATGTTAAAAAGTAGCATAAGGGATTAATTTCCTTATGTACAGGAAAGGCTGTTTTTTACTTCATGTAATGCAGAAAATTATGCCTTTTGGAATTTGAATCCTGTGTTTTACAACCTATCCTACCAGGTCCCTTTACAGAAAGATAACATCTTAACTCAGTGTAGATTTCTTAATTGCTCGTATTCTTGAAGTAAAAAGCCTGCCATCTAGTACCTTAATATTAATACTATTTTCCCAATAGTTATAAACAAATTTGAAAATATCTTCCTAATGCATTTTTACTTATAAGAAAATAAAATATAAGAAAATACAGTTCATTATGCTGGCAACTCTCACTTTTGTGTGGTTGCTCCACGGTAACAGATAGTGCTGTGATGAAACTGTAAGGGAAGACACAATATGATGTAGAAAATAAGAAGTTCTGTAATGGTCACATACTCATCTTCTTCCTCAGTGAATTCTGTCCGTAGTGACCACAGAAGCATTGCAACTAAAGCTACTCTATTTACTGCAAAAACTAAACAAGTGAAAACAGCTACGCAGAGCCCAAGACACAGAAGAATTGAAGTTTCAGTGAAGTCTTCAGAGAATAGATGAATTAATCGCAGAAGCACTTATGTGTTACAGTTCAGAGAAATTAGACACTGGACTTTGTTGTGAGATGGAAACTTTTAGGTCTAAACAAAGGAAAATTTCAAACCACAGTGAACTTGATGCCCAACAACAGAAATGGTAAAAAAAGAAGTGCAGTGTCATTGCCAAGTAAGAGAAGAGTGTTCTACCACTGCAGAACTATAAAAAAAGAGCCCCTTTGCAAATAAGACTTAGAAATTTTTAATCTGATTTCACGTAAATCCACTGTCAGTTTGTAAGTCAACAAGAAAATCATGGCAATGCTGCAAAGGGGTTTTGTCAGTGTGGGATGCAGAGTTGAGCTGTTCAAATTACATGTCCATGACAAACTATTTGCAACAAAAGAGAAAACATCTCAAAGTAGATACTTGTCAATCTTTCTATATTCCGTGCAATTTCCCATTTTCACAATCAGGCATCCTAATATCACTGCAGTCAAGTATGGAAAACTCACTTTGTTATTGCATCCTATAAACTGTAACTTCATAAAAAGCTGTCAATTCCAGGAACTCATCTTTCAAATCTATACCACTTCATTTTCTTTCAGGTATTGCCAAAGGAAGTAAGTGAATTAGACCTGCCTGAATGTTTATTTAGAATGGTTGTGTAGCAAAAATTCTTGAGCTTACTTTTGTAATTATTTCGCTTAGCTGAAAAAAAAAAAGTTGTTGAAGACAAGTTTACAGGTTGTTTCATACACCAAAAGGCATATTGCTTTGAAATTTTGACATCACTGTCAAGTCTAAAGACAAGCTTTCTTTGCCTCGGTCTTCA
>NW_010224687.1:0-1305 GCF_000690775.1 Eurypyga helias
ACAGACCCGGCTTCGCGGCTTAAACACCGCCAATATCACACCTCGGAAAGCCAGACCGGGCTGCATAAGGGGAGCGAGACCAACCTCGTCGTCTTTCCTCGTGGGCTGGTGGGAAGAGCTTCTCTTTTTAGTTTTTTAACGTGCTCTGGCCGCATTGCTCAGCAGCGCTTCAGATTCTCCGTAAGCTAGCGGCTTCAAGAAATAAATGGCACTTCTTGGCTTTTAAGCGCTGTAATTCCGCATCCTTTCAATGCTTGCCACTCTTAGAAAAAACAGGGCTCCCAGTGCAGCAGTACTGGGCGACCGAGACCTCCCACACTGCAACAAGGGTTGTCACCTGCTCAGGGGACGTTTACACAGCGCTGTGTGCTGGCAGGTGAGCACAGGAGCTGAAGGGCAGGAGACAGCCAAGCCTCAGTTTTCTGACCTCTTTCTCCCTGATGGAAAGGCCTGTGCCGCAACGGTGGTCGCAACATCAAGCCCCTGCGCTTGCACCCTCTGCATACAGCTTTCCCGAGCAGCCAAGTGCAGCAGGCTCTAAACTCGCCCCCCTGCAAGCAGCGGTGCTTGCCTGAAGAACGTGGCTTGCTTGACTGCGTCCTGCTGCACCAAGACAGCATCGCTCATCCTTATTTTGGTTACTGGCTCGGGATATCCATGCTGGCATTGGCACCACCCTCCTGCTGCCCGCTTCCCCCCATGCCCTGTCTTTGTTGCGAGGTTGGCCCTAGCACCGAAGGCCCTGCTTCTGCAGATGCTTTCACCTGAGGGTCGTTTCATTATGTCAAACGAGGGTAACCTGAAACATGTGCCAGCATGTTGGAGACAGTATAATTCATCTGACATCGCACCTGGCTCAGTGACCAAATGCAAGACCTGCCGGCTGGAATGTTGCTGCTGCTAAACCAGCGTTTCATTTGTCAGCAGCATTCAGCTGCCAAAACAGCGCGGATCTTAGAGAGGATGGGACCTCTGATACTAGATAAAAGCGCAGAGATAAAAAATACCGACTGCTTTAGAGGCTCCTCGTTCTGAGCAAGGTTGTGTTTATTTACTGACCCCTGGTCCTAATGGCAGCTTTCCAGTGTTGTGAAATGGAATAAAAACTGTGGAGAATGCTTTCATTTATTTTCCTCTAGGATGAACCAACATAGGTCTCCAGGGCTGTAAGCTCTTTTTTTCTTTAAGCCATATATATATAATGTTGTCTTATTTATTATTAATTATAGATATTATATTTTAAAGCCATAAATAATATCTATTTTTTTTAAATGGAAAAAACTACAGCAGTCATAATACTTCGTG
>NW_010224688.1:0-2587 GCF_000690775.1 Eurypyga helias
TTCTTTATCCACCAATCGGTCCATCACCTGATCATGTTATTTCATGTTATTTCCTGATCACCTATCATGTTATTTCTGTGCTGTTTCATGCCAACTCAAATAAACTGTATTGCTCTAACATGTAGAGGTATGCAGCCTCAATTCTGATATCTGTCTTTCAGCTTTATCACATCCCACATGTTTCGCCATCTGGCTACTTTTTTGCTACAATGACTTCTATTTTATGCCTTTCACCAACATACAGTGCTTTGTGAAAGGGGGTTGTTTTCTTTTTGTAGAAGTGGCCAGTAGCAATTTTGAAAGATGGACAGAAAGAGAAGCATCTTCATTATACTGCTTAAAACATGAAAACAAGATGGAAAAGGACATTTTGGGGAATGTAACTCCAAACTCTCATAGCTTTTGTTGGGTTTTGGTTTGGTTTATTTTTTTTTTCCCTACTCAACACCACAGATATTTTTCCCTAAAAAAATAATGATATCAAAGCATTTCAGCATGGAATAACATGATTCTATTATTATCATTATTAAAATATTATGATATTGCCTTCTAAGGACACATTTTCCTGATGCTGTGAAGGTATTTGCCTATTGGGATCTGCATTTTTAAGTGATCAAATGAAAATAAAACATAAAAAATGTTATTGCACTGCAGTCTCAATTTCCTTTTTGCTTGTAACAAATCCCTCCTGAAAACAGATGACAGAAAAGACAAAGCAGATGTACCATGTCATGAATCATCACATAAAAAAAATGTTTCAGAGGATCTCAAAGAAAAGGCAGCCGGACTGTCATTTGTTTTCTTTGTAGTCATGTATTCCCTATGTTTTGCATCCTTAGTAGCAACTCAATTGAAATGTATAAATGCTGCTGTTGCAGTTACAGGAATATTCCACCAAAAGGAAAAGACAATTTATGACAAGCAAATTGTGCCTGATTGTTCTTGTTAGAGTAAAAGAATGCTAGTTTTAATTTAAAAAATTACAGGCAATGGTACAGTTTTGCTACAGAATTTTAATTTCATATTGAATAATGATCAGCTTTTTTTCAGGAGAAACCACGCAGCAGCACTCTGCTATTGGCAAAAACATACAGATCTAAACCTGAAAACTGTGTGTCTTGCACAACTTCTAAGGTTTGCTTGTGGACCCCGGACACAGGCCATGGACCATGTCTGAGAGCGAAGGCACCATCGGGCCTGCAATGGGCAGGGGAGGTGGTGGAGTGAGTGTGGTGCAGGGGCCATGGACGGTGCGGCCTCCAGCTTGGGGCCCGGTGCCACCGAACTGGCCTCTCTGCCACCCAGCGATGCACAGCTCATCGCCATCATCACAGAGCAACTCAAGAGCCACGGCCTGTTTGATGGTTTCTGCTGGAACCACCTGGCTGATGTGGACACCACCAGGCCACCCTATCAAAATTTCTGGCAGAAAGTAAACAACTTCGTATCGACCCGCCTGGACAAATGGGAATAGAATCTAGCAATGAAGAAAAACCAGTTATGAAATGGGCTAAGGCAGAGTGTGATTCAGTCAGGAATGTTGGAAGCTGGAGTGGACAGAATTATTTCTCAGGTGGTAGATCCAAAACTAAACCACATCTTCAGGCCACTATTAGAGAGGACAATTAATGAATTTTTGGCTGCACAAAAGAAAGAGGGAAGTGTGCCAGCTCCTCCTCCAGAGCCTGGGAATTAGGATTCTCCTGTTTCATCTCAGGATGCCTTCTAATTTTTTTTTTTTTTAAAAAAAAGAAAAGGCTGAGGGGAGACCTGATCGCTCCCTACAGCTACCTGAAAGGAGGTTGTAGGCAGACGGGCGTTGGTCTCTTCTCCTAAGTAGCAAGTGATAGGAGAAGAGGAAACAGCCTCAAGATGCACCAGGTGAGGCTTAGGTTGGGTATTAGGAAAAATTTCTTCACTGAGAGGGTTGTCAGGCACTGGAATGGGCTGCCCAGGGAGGAGGTTGAGTCACTGTCCATGGAGGTGCTTAAGAGATGTGTAGATGAGGTGCTTATGGACATGGTTTAGTGGTGGAATGAGCAGTGTTAGGTTAATGGTTGGGCTTGATGATCTTAAAGGCCTTTTCCAACCTAAACGATTGTAGAGTGATCAGTCCGAATAAAACACAAAATAAAAAATGTAGTCCTTTCATTGTAACAAAAGTACAACTTGGATAATGCATAAATGCACATGAATCCTGTGTATCTTAAATCTTTTTCATTATGAGATCAAAATATTCAAGATAACATTGACTAATATTATGAAGAGGAGACCTTCATGTGTTGTATCTCTTTCAGAAAACACTTCCTTTTGTAAGACAGAAGAAAGAAAAAAGATGAAAACAAAAGATAGAAGACACAAAACATTTTTGACTGTACTGGGAATGTTTTCAGCCTAATCCCTATCCTAAGGCAGTTGTCGTGGTTTAAGTCTGGCTATCAAAATACCACGAAGCTGCTCTCAAAAATCCCCCTCCTGTCCTCCAGCAGAGGGGAAGAATCAGAGTAAAAAGAAATAAGGAAGCTCATAAAATTGAGATAAGAACTATTCACTAATTAAAGCCAAATTAATATATACAAATACCACT
>NW_010224689.1:0-2017 GCF_000690775.1 Eurypyga helias
GGTGCTGCACGCTTTGAGTCCCGTTCCCAAACCAGCCGGGCGGGGAGTTTCCCCAGGCAGAAGGAACCGCGCGCACCCGACGGGCAAGAGCACCCCGGAGCCCTCAAGAACAGGGGCACAATCCCTCATTCAACATTAAAACACCGCGACTCGACAGGATTTATGAGGAAGGGGAGCTGGAAAACACTCCAGTGGAGCAGGGGCGTAAGGAAGGAGGCTTAGTTCCTCGCACTACGCAAGCCCAGCCTCAGTTTGGGTAAGGCCTCGTGCAGGTTTTTGGGGAGACCCAAGGCGCGGTCTGACCTCGCCGCTGTCAGTACAAACGCCACAGGCACGCCAAGTTTGGCAGCAAGCTTCCAAAAATCCAGAAAATCCCCTACCACGCGTTTTTTTCCTGTTCTTTCTATGCTCTTGTGGTGAAGTCGCCCCTGTTAGTCGGCGAGGAATGCGAGGATGAAGGCGCACACAAGAGCATCCCCACCCACGCTGGCTCTCCGGCCGCCCGCCTCTCCTCCAGGTGCAAAAACGCCCCGTGGCAAACAGATGCCGTACAGAAAAATAGAGGGAAGGAGCCGCAGAGCCCATCCCAACCCCATCCCTCTGCTCCCAGGCTGATAAGAAACCAGCTACAACAACAACAAAAAAAGCCAAGGGAGCTCCACCTGAAAAGAGGGAAAGACCAGCCCGGTGAGGTCCGTCCCCACCGACGTGCGGAGCGGGGCTGGGGACGACGACAAACCGGGAATGAGTCGGAATCAAAACGTGGCCACCTCAAAAACGCCGGTCACTTTTATCCCTCCGCACGCCAGCGGCTCGCAGGGGCTCGGTAATGAGGTGTGTGAGCTCCAAGCAAGGCCAAAGCGGCTGAACCTCGGGCACTTCTGCTCCACGCTCGCTGCAGGTGGAGCTTCCTAAACTCGGCTCTAAGTCACCGAGGAGAGAAAGCATCGCTGAGCCAAATTTCTGCCAGGAAAACGTTGTTCTGGCTCGGTTATAAATCCCCTATAATTACACGTCTTCCGAAGTACAGCTGTCACACAAGTTCAGCTGCTGCATCAACAGGGTTTCAGGGCCACGAACCGTGCCGGAGCGACCATCCGCGTAAAAACGAGGGCTGCAGTCGCGGCAGGCAGCAAGGAAAATGCAAATCTGCAGTGCAATGGGGGGAAAAAAAAAAAAAAAAAGAAGTCCGACCCAACCTCTGGCACAGTCCGATCTCAAAGAGGCTGCCGTGCTCCCCGTGGCCTTCTTTCTACTTGACAGTCGAGTCTCTGCAGGAAAACGCACGTCTGCTGCAACCAAATATAGACGGGCAAGCACGGGCAAGCCGTGGAAGAGCACGGAACGCCGCCCTCCACCTCCATCCCCAAGAAGTGACCCCAGGTTCAACGGAGGCTGTGAGTGGCGGGGGGTTATTTAAGCCACCATGGGATAGCGAGGAGCCTCACGGCACCCAGCGCTGCGGTCTGGGAAAGCGCTGAGCTCCAATTAACAGAGCGATGAAAGGGCCTCCGCGGCTGCTGCCTCCCCCTTCGCGCTCCGGGGAGATGAAAGCAAGCGAGGAGGAGGAGGAGGAGGAGGAGGGAGAAGGCCAGATACCTGGCAGACAAAGGCTGACGCACGGGGAGGGAGCACAGGCACTTGGTAACCAGCCGTCGCTTCGGCGTTTGCGTGAGGACACGTGGAAGAAAGAATCCCTAGGGAGCGGTACCCACCCCACGCTGCCGGCAGGTCGTCCGCCGGGTCTTTCCTACCGGGACGCCACTTCGTCCCTACCAGACGAGCCCCACGCTGAGACGCCAATGGAATGAAATGCTTAAAGCCCCCCAAAACAACACACACCAAGCACAGGAGAGCTGGGGCCACCGCCAGCAATAAGCAATCTGAAGCGATTTCACCAAATTACGCCGTGGTACTCGGAAACCTCACGGTGCTTCGCTCATGGGGTATTTCATGTCTGTTCTGACACCGGGACAAGCCCAGCTGTAACATCAACCCCATCCCGGGCTGGATCCAG
>NW_010224690.1:0-6200 GCF_000690775.1 Eurypyga helias
CCCTCCAGCGTGTCAACCACTCCACCACAGGGTCTTTTCCATTTGAGGGAAAGAAGGCTCAAAAGCCTGAAACATTCTTGTCTTGTTGAGGTGGACACTGGGTGCCAGGAGAGTCATAGTACTTGGGTCACCTCTCTTCAGCCTGTTTCCTCACAGCTCTTTTTTCCCAAAACAGTGAGCACATTGCAGCCTCAGTGGACTGATGTTTTTTCTCCACATGAGAAGTGACCTGCAGGAATTTCCTAGCTTTCTTCTGTATATATCACAGTAAGGCTAAAGAAACAGAAGTCACCAGGGTTCTCATTAATCTGCAACCTAATAAACTAGCACGTTATTGTTATTGTAACCCAAGATAGTGGGAAATGGACAGATGTGTTTTATTAAATTTGAATTTGTTTCTACACTGTTGTGGCTATAAGTCTATCTACGCTGTCCCGTACTGCAGCTTATTTCTTTATTTTGCTTTCATATGACACTGCTGAGCAATATCCAAAAAGATCTTTGTGGTCCAAGTTCACTTTTGCGATCAGTCTCATGGTTTCAGCTCAACTGAGCCTGGTAGTGATGGAAATGATCCTTTGAAAAATTAATGTCTTTCATCTCTAGGCAAAAATTAGGAATGTTCAGGATATGTTTTGCTGAATTCTTAATTTGCACAGTACTTAATATTAATGTAAAAACTCCTCTTCCCAGTAACTCTGCTTCAATACATGACGCCAAACATACTGATGCTACTTGTTAAACAGGGGGATGATGCAAAGATCACTTTCAGCATCAGTGATCATTTAGCTAGGATCAGTGGCCCTTGGACCCTGCCCTAGCTAAATCCCCTTGTATCAATGCACCATCTTTTCCTCTTCCAAAACCGAGGCTTTTCAGAGATAGAGCTTGACAAGAGGGGTGAGGAGGGCAAAGTCGATTATATCTAGATCCTGAAGCCCATGTAAATGTGGGCGGGAAGAAGGACACGTCTTCATCTGTGTCGACCTGTGAAAAGGAAATTATACGCATGCGTTCTGATATGCAGGAAAGGTTGTGTAGCTCTGCTGCAAGGTCTGTAACACAGCTGGTCACTTCTGGGTTTACTCGGGAAGAACTCTTGCTCTTTAAAGTTGTGGCCTGCTTCAGTGCCAGATCTAGAAAGTCTTTTATGACTTTGTTTAGGGAAATTTAAAGGTATCTTCCTGTATATCCTACAAAACATGTTTTTCAATTTTTTTTGAAAACTTCAGAATACCATTTCTATTTTTAAAAGGCATCCTAGACACTGTGCATTTCTCTGGCATACTTTTCATTCCTGGCTCTCCCTCCAAGGGTTGCATCAAGCTGGAGAGAGAAATCATTTATTCTAATATAAACAACACCAAACTTTGTGGCCCAGCAGCCTGGAACATCGAAGTGCCCCTGGTCATTCCCTGAATCCAAGGACCATGCAGTAGAGCTGCATGTCTGCCTCTATGTCAATTCTAGTGAAGGCCACATATGTCTCAACTAACCCTTTTCTTAAGTCATGTGGGAAACAACCAATAAGTAATTTAATCCAGGGAGGGGAACTTTGAGCAAGAGCCAGTGAAAATGTTCCCATGTTTAAAGAAATTTTAGATTTAGAAATACAATTTAGGCTAATGTTAAAATATAAGATGCAAAAGGATCAAAAAGCAGCCTTGTAGCCTCAGCCCAGAGGAAAAACATCTAACAAAAATAGTAGGACTGCAGAATTCAGAGTGGGGAAAAATAATTCAGATTTATCTATTTTTCCATTTTTTTCATCATGAATATGCTCAATCCTTTATTTAAAAAAAAAAAAGAGTGATTGTGATTTTAACAATAATGTTTTAAAAACAAACATGAAATGTTTTCCTTGCATCCTAGAGAAAGGGTGACTGCAGCTATCAAAGGCTTCTGCTTGGCAGCACCAGTCCATGACCCTACCCTGCAGTATCCTCTTGCACCATGTCCCTGAGCTGACTCCTCGCTCAGCCCCAACATTCCGACAGACCCTGAACTGCACACCTTCATACAGTCAGACAAATCACCCACTAAATTCACAAGCTGCGAAGGAAGGCCTGGCACCTTGCTCAGCTGGAGGGAGATGGCTATACTATGGATGTTCCGGTGGGAGGAAACACACCTGCTGGTCTCCCAATCCTTCTGCTGACATCTCTGTGAAAGCCAAACTGGCATTTTGGGAAAAATCAAATACAAACCCTAGAAAAAAATATTCACACCAAATAGCTAGTAGAACATAAAAAAGAGAGAATGAGAAATGCTGATTGGTTCATCCACGCTTTGCAGTGGCCATGGACCAAGGTATCGCAGTTGTGGGGAAGTCAAGTTTCCCTCAGGACTGGAGGACAGAGATATTCTTCAATAAGAGCTGGATATACCTGTCTGTCAGGGTCCACAGTATCCACAGGGAGATCCATGCACAGCCTACATATCATCCACCCACATCCAACCACTGGAGTTTTCTCCACCCCCTTGGTGCAAGATTTTTCTCAGGGAGATTGTCATCTCTTGGAGCTGATGCAGTCACTACCTGCTTCTCCTGAACTCCCAGGCCTGAAAAGAGCATTACCACAAAATCCAGTAATGCAACAGCTTCAGTGAGACCCTCTGGCTGCCCAGAAAGCCTGAATGCAAAGACATCCTGCACTGAAACTGATGTGAATGTGGCCTTGGAGCTCCCCAAGGCTGCCAGCTGCCAGCACCGCATACTTAGATGGCATCTTCCCAGTAGCCTTGAAAATTTTGATGACCTATCACCAACTGCCCATTTCTTTCAAACACGTGAGCCTCTTACAAACACAGCAGCTCTGGCAGCTGACAAAGGTCATCTCCATGCTGAAGACAGACACAGCAGTTCTTAATCAAAAGCTTCTGGCCAATATCTCCATATTGCAAATATCTCTGTGTGAATGTGGAAAGGACTATACCCTGATTCAAGGAGAAAACCCCAAAACAGCAGTCCACACAGGGATGAGAGCACCCATGGCCAGGTAGGACATTGGCAACTTGTCTCAAAGCCATAGACTGATAGGGCAGGTTTTCACCAGTCTTCCTTAGCTTCCAGTGTGATTTGCACAACACCCTGTTTCTGGAAATGCTGCATCATCCCAGTCACTGATTCTGGTGCTCACCCTTACAATTTCCAGACCTATTGAACAGACTAAGAAACGTTGTCTTCTAAATGGCAGGTCCCTCAGGGTTTAATACTGTCATTGTAGTTCCTCTGGACTCAGTGACATACCGTTGCCCCGATTGGGGCAGCCTGAATATGAGGTTACCCTCCCAGAAAACATGCTCATTCCTGCAGGCCATACCTTCATGAAAGACTTGGAAAAAAATAACATTGTTGTAGTTACTACAAATTTAACCAAACTATAAAAAGCCAACCACGTCCGCTTTCACCTAGGCACCTTGCCATTCAAACAAGACCTTAAAAGCAGATGCAGGATTTGGGTAGGAGTCTGCTGTGAGGACACAGCAGAGGAACAGAGGGTCTGACTTAGATGAGGAGATGTAAGGAGTTTCTTGTGTTTAGCATCGCAACAGGAAGGCTGAAAGCAGACATGACTAGCTCATATAAATACCACAGGGGTAAACAACTAGAAGGAGAAAGAACTATTTAAACTAAATGATGTCATTAAACTGAAATTAAAAAAAAAAAACACCTCTAAAAATGAGAGGAGTAATTTTTTCAAGCAGCCTAATCAACAGGAAGAGGAAACCCCGCGAGAGGTCAGAACGTGCTCCAGCAGGTTATGCGGGAGTTGGATAGCACAGCTGGACTCCAGGAGCCACGAGCTCCCATCCTGTACTCTGTTCATCAGGGATACGACCTTGTCTAAGTTTAGCAGCGTCCTGTGTTGTGTAAATACTTGTGTGCATCCATGTGTATTTTTGTCAGTCTTTTAAGTAACTTGTTCCTCCAAATGCTTCTTCCATTTCCAGAAGCAGGAGGTAATGACTTTAGGCCTGCTTTCTCCTTGGTCCCGGAGAGCTTGTGATGTACCTGTTGATTGTCTCACCTCCCCCCTGCCTGTTAGGGAAACGGTTCATTCCCTGTGCAGAGAGCCTAGTTAGAGACCTCAATTGCTCTAATAATGGTCATCTATTTATAGCCTTTTATAATTTGTTTCATGACAAAGGGTTTCTGCAAGATGCTCCTTGATTCTTGCAAGTTTGTAATGATTTTTCTCTTCCTGTGTTAGTGAAAGTAGCTTTTGTGCTCAGAAAAATGACTATAATAAAGACCATTTCATGTGTTCAGAGTAAATGACAGAGACTTTAATAGGTTTTTGATGAAAGCTTAGAATTTCTCTTTGTTTTCCTCCAATTCTTTTCAATATTCTGGGTCAGATGAGCCTGGCTTACCCTAAAACTTGTAAGAACAGAACAGGGACAGAGTAAAACGATCTCGATGCTGTATGGCCTTGCCCACAGCTCCGTCCTCTGCCCAGAGTCTCTGCTGATGGCAGGCTGCAAACAGCAGAAGGGCAAAGCCTCGAGATGGCACTACTATGTTTAATTTGCTCATTCCATAACTGTCTTTGACCAGATATGGCAACCTAATTATTTCTGTTAGGCCAGAAATTAAGTTACTAATTTTTCTGGAATTTATATAACTGGCCTGATGAAATACTCTGCAAACCTTTCCTCCCACAGATGTCTGCACCAACAAGCTACCACCCCATTTCTATTGCCGCTGTGGACTGTAGTGCACAACTGCATCTTTTTTACTCCAGAAGAGGATCTCCAGGTTTTCTCAATTTCCTACAATATTTTTAATCTGAAGAAGAGTTTTTCTCTCTGTGTATCTCCAGGTGAAAATGCTGGTGGCCTGTCCTACCTGCAGTGCTGCTGGGGGAATGTCGAGGCAGAGGGAGAAGTCCTTCTCTCTGCTGCCTGTGTGTCAAGGCTCAGACTTATCACAGCCTCCACCTTTGTGGGGGTAACAGGACTGGGAGAGTCCACTCCTGAAGCCACAGCCATACCCTTGCTCTCTGCCAAACTGAGTGAGGCCTCATTAAGCACTGGGCTGTAGGATTTCAGTAGTCCAGCTTCAGATTCACATTTCTGTGTTGTCCTCTTCTTACCTGTGTCTGAGTTTCTTCAGTTAAGCTTTCAGCAATTCTTTGATGGGCTCCAGCGTTGTTGCTCCTCCACCCTCAGCCCATAGCCCTACAGCACCTCTCTGCCTTTCCCCTTTCTGCATTTCACAGCCTTTGCCTTTTGCTTTCTTGCTTTGACTCCCCTTTTCTGACCATTCCCAGTTGCTGAACCATGCAGCTCCATGTGCGCATCCAGGTGCCAGCTGGGACTTCCCCAGACACCCCAGCAGCCAGACCCCCTGGCTAGCAGTGGAAGGGGCACAGAGCCCGTTCTGCACTGCTGGGGAGATGTGCCTGAGACCACAAGGAGGCATTAGTCCTCAGCCAGAGGTGGGCAGGTGGCAGGAAAGCCTCGCACAACTGTGGTAAAAGCGGCCGCAGGCCTGTGTGGATGGAAAATGCAGCTCCTGGACAAAGTGAGGCAAAAAAGCCTACAGTAGGTGGAAGCAGGGACAGGTAGCATGGGAGGATTACAGGGATGTTGTCCAAGAGGTCAGAGATGAGGTTAGGAAAGCCAAAGCCCTGACAGAATTGAACCTGGCCAGGGACATCAAGGCAAATAAGAAGGGTTTCTGTAGGTACAGAGGGGATAAAAGGTCAGGGAAAATGTGGGCCCTCTGTGGAAGGAAACGGGAGAGCTGGCTTCCCAGGATATGGAGAAGGCTGAGGTACTCAATGCTTTTTTTGTCTCGGTCTTCACTTTCAAGGGTGCAAGCCATGCCCTCAGAGTCATGGAAGACAAGGGCAGGCACTGGGAGAATAAGAAGGGTTTCTGTAGGTACAGAGGGGATAAAAGGTCAGGGAAAATGTGGGCCCTCTGTGGAAGGAAACGGGAGAGCTGGCTTCCCAGGATATGGAGAAGGCTGAGGTACTCAATGCTTTTTTTGTCTCGGTCTTCACTTTCAAGGGTGCAAGCCATGCCCTCAGAGTCATGGAAGACAAGGGCAGGCACTGGGAGAATGAAGAGCCACCCATGGTTAGAGAGGATCAGGTTTGGGAATGCCTGAGGAACCTGAAGGTGCACAAGTCCATGGGACCTGATGGAATACATCCGCAGGTTGTGAAAGAACTGGCGGATGGGGTTGC